>NW_023260130.1:13341-28233 GCF_009762535.1 Notolabrus celidotus
GGAGAGAGAGAGAGAGAGAGAGAGAGAGAGAGAGAGAGAGAGGTTTCGGTGCTCCTCCAGGTGTTCTGGTTACGATGGTGCTCTTTAACTCCTGTAGCCTTCTCTCTCCTGACAGTATTAAGTCAGCTCACCTCCACCAGGTGACAAAGAACAGACTCAGCTTTAATTAAAAAGAAATGTTTAAAGTTAACTCCTAATAATGAGATCTATGATTATGAGTTATGAGACATAATTATGAGATTTAAAGATTACATTTTAATTATTTTAAGAGATCAATCATCAAATTTATGATAAAAAATGATAGTAAGTCGTAATTATGGGATAAAAAGTCACAAGTATAAAATAAAAAGTGAGAATTATGGGATCAAAAAAATTACATTATGAAAAAAAGCTAAAATAATTTGATAAAAAGAGAAAATTGTGAGATTAAAAGTCTAAATGTAAAGATAAATCTATAATTATAAGAGATAAAAAGTCTAAATTTGAGATATAAATTCATAATTGAGGGATGAAAAGTCAAAATTATTTTTAACATGTTGGAAGTCTGAGATACAAAGTCATAATTTCTGCCTATAGACAAGAAATCATAATTTAGACATGAAGATGATTTAAAGGTCAAAAATACAATAAAGTGTTGAAATGAAATAGATAATAAAGATAAAGAGTAATTCATATGAGATGAGCAATTAAATTACAATAAAAAGACAAAATTATGGGATGAAAAGTTTAAATTAAGAATACATTTTGACATTTTTTAGATTAAAAGTCTTGATATGAGATGAAAGGTTAACATTTTGAGACATAAAGTCAAAAGTATGATTAATGGTGTAATTATGAGATTAAATAGTCACAAATATCATTTTAAAAGTCAGAATTTTGTGATAAAAGATAAAAAAATAAAACTTCTAAAATATATGATAGTCAGAAGTAAGAGATTAAAAGATAGAAATGTTAAATACAAAGTTAAACAAATCATAATTAAGAAAAAATGTTGAAATTCTGAGATAAAGACTCTAAAAAAAAAAATCATACTCATAAATATGATTTTTTTTGCACATGCTCTTTAGTGTCAGTGACATCCCTGTATCTCATTGCTGACCTCACCATGTGAAGGATGAACAGATATTTTTAATGTATTTTTATCAGGTCGTTGTTGCAGCTTAACAAACTCCAACACTTCCTGTTTACGTTGCTTTGGAAGTACGCCCCCTAGTGGCCAAAAGCAACATGAACATGATAAATGTCCATGTGAGGTTGTGTGAAGTTTGAAACATCAGGAGGAAGATGATCCTGATTTAATAATCTCCTCAACATGCTCACGTTCCTCTGAGCTTTGTTCCACCTCCACCCTCTCTTTGTTCCACATCCACCCTCTCTTTGTTCCACCTCCACCCTCTGAGCTTTGTTCCACCTCCGACCTCTCTTTGTTCCACCTCCACCCTCTCTTTGTTCCACCTCCATCCTTTCTTTTTTCCACCTCCATCCTTTCTTTGTGCCACCTCCACCCTCTCTTTGTTCCACCTCCACCCTCTCTTTGTTCCACCTCCACCCTCTCTTTGTTCCACCTCCACCCTCTCTTTGTTCACCCTCTCTTTGTTCCACCTCCACCCTCTCTTTGTTCACCCTCTCTTTGTTCCACCTCCACCCTCTCCTTGTTCCACCTCCACCCTCTCTTTGTTCCACCTCTCCCCTCTCTTTGTTCCACCTCCACCCTCTCTTTGTTCCACCTCTCCCCTCTCTTTGTTCCACCTCCACCCTCTCTTTGTTCACCCTCTCTTTGTTCACCCTCTCTTTGTTCCACCTCCACCCTCTCTTTGTTCACCCTCTCTTTGTTCCACCTCCACCCTCTCCTTGTTCCACCTCCACCCTCTCTTTGTTCCACCTCTCCCCTCTCTTTGTTCCACCTCCACCCTCTCTTTGTTCCACCTCTCCCCTCTCTTTGTTCCACCTCCACCCTCTCTTTGTTCCACCTCCACCCTCTCTTTGTTCCACCTCCACCCTCTCTTTGTTCCAGAGGGTCGCTCACTTCCATCCACACAGGCGATTAAAGCAAACAGCCCTGATCCATGATTTATCCTCTGCTAAGAAAGAATGTTTATTAATGACAGCGAACGAGCTCAGTTAGTGTTGATATCTCATTACTCCACCTCGTCAAACACAGCAGCTGACGATTAACACACCCGGAGAGCAAATATTAGACAGTCAGAAGATTTAAGGGGTTCAGTTTAAGTCCAATTATGAGTTCAGGACGTGGTTCAGGCAGGATGGAGCTCGTTTCAGAGGCGGCGGGGTTGTTTCAGGAGCGAGGATCTCAGAGTAGTGATCACACCGTTCCACCTCATGAAGCTTTATAGTGTTTGTATCTGTTAGAGGAAAAAAACCAGAGGGAGGAAGTGTTTGTGACCGTGTTTATGTTTCTAACTCTCATATAACTTTAATTTAACAGGCTGAGAGCAAAGAGACGACCAGACAGGAAACATTTAAAGAAACAAACATCAAAAAACTGAAAAATTCAAGACTGTAAGACCTTTAAATTACAACAAATACAAGAAAGGAAGAACAATAAACACAGACATGACTCTGTAGTGGAAGTCACTGCATTAAACACAGACATGACTCTGTAGTGGAAGTCACTGCATTAAACACAGACATGACTCTGTAGTGGAAGTCACTGCATTAAACACAGACATGACTCTGTAGTGGAAGTCACTGCATTAAACACAGACATGACTCTGTAGTGGAAGTCACTGCATTAAACACAGACATGACTCTGTAGTGGAAGTCACTGCATTAAACACAGACATGACTCTGTAGTGGAAGTCACTGCATTAAACACAGACATGACTCTGTAGTGGAAGTCACTGCATTAAACACAGACATGACTCTGTAGTGGAAGTCACTGCATTAAACACAGACATGACTCTGTAGTGGAAGTCACTGCATTAAACACAGACATGACTCTGTAGTGGAAGTCACTGCATTAAACACAGACATGACTCTGTAGTGGAAGTCACTGCATTAAACACAGACATGACTCTGTAGTGGAAGTCACTGCATTAAACACAGACATGACTCTGTAGTGGAAGTCACTGCATTAAACACAGACATGACTCTGTAGTGGAAGTCACTGCATTAAACACAGACATGACTCTGTAGTGGAAGTCACTGCATTAAACACAGACATGACTCTGTAGTGGAAGTCACTGCATTAACCACAGACATGACTCTGTAGTGGAAGTCACTGCATTAAACACAGACATGACTCTGTAGTGGAAGTCACTGCATTAAAAACAGACATGACTCTGTAGTGGAAGTCACTGCATTAAACACAGACATGACTCTGTAGTGGAAGTCACTGCATTAGAAACAGACATGACTCTGTAGTGGAAGTCACTGCATTAAACACAGACATGACTCTGTAGTGGAAGTCACTGCATTAAACACAGACATGACTCTGTAGTGGAAGTCACTGCATTAAACACAGACATGACTCTGTAGTGGAAGTCACTGCATTAAACACAGACATGACTCTGTAGTGGAAGTCACTGCATTAAACACAGACATGACTCTGTAGTGGAAGTCACTGCATTAAACACAGACATGACTCTGTAGTGGAAGTCACTGTATTATAAACAGACATGACTCTGTAGTGGAAGTCACTGCATTAAACACAGACATGACTCTGTAGTGGAAGTCACTGCATTAAACACAGACATGACTCTGTAGTGGAAGTCACTGCATTAAACACAGACATGACTCTGTAGTGGAAGTCACTGCATTAAACACAGACATCACTCTGTAGTGGAAGTCACTGCATTAGAAACAGACATGACTCTGTAGTGGAAGTCACTGCATTGGGTCCAGCAGTCGGACGCTCTGTTACTTGATGTACATCAGGAACACGAGGATGAAATCTGTGATTAGCATGAGAATAAGCTCCTCTTTTCTGGACACAAGGTCTGTAGTTGTTATTCTTTTCAAACTTACAGCAACAAAAACTCCCGACCTTTCATGGAGGGATCAGTCTGTGAAACGAAATAAAACTTTTAATGAAAAGCAGCAGCTCAGGGTCAGACCAACTCTCTGAGTTTCTATCTCATTTTGGGCTGAATTTGAGTCTGAATTGAATTAAAACTCAATTTCTGTGAATCCTGAGGTCCAAACGACCTCGTCTTCCACACGAACGCCATCCAGCTATAGAAGCATGCGTGTGTGGGTATTCTGCGAGTGACCTCTCCCTGTGTTTCCACCTCTCTCTCTCTCTCTCTCTCTCTCTCTCTCTCTCTCTCTCTCTCTCTCTCTCTCTCTCTCTCTCTCTCTCTCTCTCTCTCTCTCTCTCTCTCTCTATAGATGTAAAGGGAGCTGTGCATTAGTGCTGCTGTGCTCCGGCTGCCTCTCTGTGTGCCGGAAACACTGGAAGCAATTACACAGAATAAACGGGAGCGGCCGTGTAATAATTACTCCACATCCCCGGACATGAGACGAGCAGCCATCCAGCTCTGCAGCAAATGAGCTGCAAGCTGCAGGCAGCTGAGCTGAATTTCAATCGTCTGATTTCCCACGACATTAAGGACCCCGAACACATCGATGACGGAGAGAGAGCTGCTGGTGATTAAATATTATCTAAGTTAGTGTTTCTCATCACCAGTAACCATGACCTCTGACCCCTCCTGGTTTCCAGTGCGGGGGGTTCTAATCAGGGGCTTATTAATACCTGGGACAGAAGGTGGGTTAAACACTCCGCAGAAAGGCATTCTGGGAAAAGAGTTCAACACCTGCTGTTGCTTTCATGGCGCCACAGATTTTCAGGAAGCTGTGCCAGAGACCTGAAACAAAACAACACATTTCCTGCCTCAGCGTGGCGTTTCCAGAACGCCAGGCCAGAACAGGAAACACATTTAGTCTCTCAAACTGGCTCGCTGTAGAAGTCTGCGTGTGTTAATGAGCTTATTCCTCTTCAAATCAAACATCAGCTCTGATCCAATCAGGTGTGAGGTTTGAGGATCAGACAACATGGAACGCAATCCGGCCCGCAGGATTCCCATATCACGTTCAGATGGGGATATTTTATCAAACATGTTCTCTCGCCTCACACCTCATCGGTTTAAGGCATGAGGGATCTTAGCAACAACAACATATAGTTTCACATTACAATCAGCTATCAGAGTGGGATCATTTAAACCATGTCTCAGTCTCTGTGGTAGATCCTTCGTAATGGAACAGAACACATCAAAGGGGAATAGAATGGAATGGAACACATCAAAGGGGAATAGAATGGAATGGAACACATCAAAGGGGAATAGAATGGAATGGAACACATCAAAGGAGAACAGAATGGAATGGAACACATCAAAGGGGAATAGAACGGAATGGAACACATCAAAGGAGAACAGAATGGAATGGAACACATCAAAGGGGAATAGAACGGAATGGAACACATCAAAGGGGAATAGAACGGAATGGAACACATCAAAGGGGAATAGAATGGAATGGAACACATCAAAGGAGAATAGAACGGAATGGAACACATCAAAGGGGAATAGAACGGAATGGAACACATCAAAGGAGAATAGAACAGAATGGAACACATCAAAGGAGAATAGAACGGAATGGAACACATCAAAGGGGAATAGAACGGAATGGAACACATCAAAGGGGAATAGAACGGAATGGAACACATCAAAGGGGAATAGAACGGAATGGAACACATCAAAGGAGAATAGAATGGAATGGAACACATCAAAGGAGAATAGAACGGAATGGAACACATCAAAGGAGGATAGGTACGGAATGGAACACATCAAAGGAGAATAGAACGGAATGGAACACATCAAAGGAGAATAGAATGGAATGGAACACATCAAAGGAGAATAGAACGGAATGGAACACATCAAAGGAGAATAGAATGGAATGGAACACATCAAAGGGGAATAGAACAGAATGGAACACATCAAAGGGGAATAGAACGGAATGGAACACATCAGAGGAGAATAGAACGGAATGGAACACATCAAAGGGGAATAGAACGGAATGGAACACATCAAAGGAGAATAGAACGGAATGGAACACATCAAAGGAGAATAGAACGGAATGGAACACATCAAAGGGGAATAGAATGGAATGGAACACATCAAAGGAGAATAGAACGGAATGGAACACATCAAAGGAGAATAGAACGGAATGGAACACATCAAAGGGGAATAGAACGGAATATAAAAGAATAGAATGTTCCGACTCATCAAATCCAAATAGAACAGTGATTCATTCTCGACAGAATAAGAGGCACCAGGAACAACCTGATCACACATCATATGAAATCACTCCACAGAAAGTAGTCCTTCGCCATACCCCTCTGAAATAATGACAGTTACCTATTTTAATTTACTATTTATTCACTTGCTGCATTAGAAATCAACTTCAATAATTACAGAGAGATTTCTCTATAACGCTCACTTTATTTTAAATCTGGTGAATGCTCAGGATTAATTTTCAGCGGCCCTTCTGATGTGTCTCTGCAGAAATATAATCTTCTATGAAAGGTGTGTGTTGCTTTTTAATTCCTGATACACATCTTCTGGATTTTTTAATTGCACCTGTTGAAATATTCAGTGAGAACCCACACACACCTCATCATTAATGCATTCTTTAACTATTTAATTTCTCCCCTTTAGCCTTGTGTGCAGGTTTTAATGTGTGTGTCTTTGTGTTTGTGTGTGTGTGTGTGTGTGTGTGTGTGTGTGTGTGTGTGTGTGTGTGTGTGTAAAGCCCAGCAGTGTAGCATCTCAGGCCTCAGGCAGAGTTGAGAAAGTGATCAATGATTCACCTCTTGCAATTAGTTTTGAAGGTGTCGACGTTTCAGAGGCAGCTGGTGAGTTGACTGATGATCCACACAGCTTCTTATCAATAATAATAATTACATGCAGCAGATTCTACTCATTTATTTGTATTCATTTGTTTCTTTCAGGAATAATGGAGCGGAGTGATGTGCGTGCTCAGACTGAGATTAGAGAACCTGAGCTGCTCCAAACGGATGCTTTTATTTTGAAAGGACGTCCGTCGAGATCACAGTGAACCATGTTTGAGAGAGCCGCTTGTAAACAGGAACATTTGGTTTGTGTTCTCTGTGTAATATTTTATTTTTAACAGCTGTAACATATCAAGGCTGGATCCTCTCAGAAAATGTGACCTCGAGAGTTTTTGGTACATTTTCTGCATCGTACCGATCCTGAGTGAGACTTCTTTATTCTTCTTTGAAATAATTTCCTCTTACTGGATAAAATGTTGTTTATATAAGACTAAAATGTTATTTTTCCCTCAGTGTCAGGCTCTCAACGTCCTTTAAAATATTTCTAATTAAAATTGTTTTTACAGCTACTTTCAAAATAAGGTTACAAGGTGCGTAAAGCTTTTACCTGGAAATAGTAGCACACTAAAATCAATACTCCTGTCTTAATACGACCGAGGAATGAAAACAAGCCCATCAGTGATACGATTTATTTCTGTTATCGTCTGTTATTGTCTGTCAGGCCTGTAGGGGGCGTAGTCGTAGTAGTAGTAATTAAATAATGCAATGCAAACACAGTCTATTTAAAGTTTTTCCTGTGAGTGGTAGAAAAATAGTGAACACACGCACGGGACAAGATCAGAAAGAAATAGCTGAATTGACTCACTTTGTCCACAGGGGGGCGCCAAACTGGGACAAACTGAAAATCACTCACAGGAGCTTTAAGTTGGAAAATGTTAATTTCTTTAAGGGAAAATTATGATGACAAATCTTCGTCAACTCCGAGTCATTAAAGATGCAGATGCATTTCAGAGTGCAGTGAACTGTGCATTCAGGTGCATTCAGGGACCGTCGTGAAAGTGAAGTGCAGCCCTGTGTTTTGCATCACAATTCTCACCTGTCACACCTCCTTATCCTCTCAGTACCAGTACATTTCCACTCCCCTTCAGTTTCCCTTCTTGTACCTGAACCACTCCCTCTTCATTAGGCCAACATGAATCACCTGTTCCTCGTTACCTGCTGCCAGTATTTAAGCCCCGGTCTCAGCTCACTCAGTGCCAGATTGTTCTCTCTGCAATGCAAGACTCTCCAGCACTCTCCCTCGGATTGATCTCCTGGTTTCGACCCTGCCTGTCCCCGACCAAGAGACTTGCCTGCTCCTCGTCTGGTTCCAGCCTGTTCCTCCACACAGCGGCTCGGCGCGCCCTCGCCACCACCTCGCCGCCTGAGAAGCTGCACCGCATTCCTGCTGAGGAGATCCAGCATCTCTAAAGACATTGTGTGACCTGGTTAGTCAAGACTGGTACCTGCTGTTTCCTCCGGGCTCCAGTGTGCTGCTTTTGGGTTCTCCCTCACACCCGCAACATTCAAGGCATTTTTATTTGAATCAAGAGAATCAACATATCTTCATCGTGGTCACATCAAGAACGTTTTCTTTGGACTCTTTGAGGCTGAATTATTTAACTTAAGACATTAAACAAGTTCAAGGTGCAGTTTGTAGAAATGGGGTAAAAAATGATAAACATAATAAAACCATAATACCCATCGGTGATTGAAGTAATTTGAGATTATGCCAAAATCTGTTTTCCAATGCCTTTGTATTAAGCAATGTTATTATTCCCCTCGTTCCTATTATCACGGACCAATCAGAGCTACTCTCTGTCCTGATTGGTCGAGTGGTGGCCCCTACTAGGTCGTCCTGATTGGCTGGGAAGCCGGCACATCGCGCCATCCGAAAAGAGGCTAAGTTTCTTACTTGTTAAATCTATGCACATGTTGTGAGAGTGTCTTAATAAAGTAATCAAACATTTTGGCTAGTCTAGATTAGTTTGAAGCGATCTAAGCCTTCGTGTTGAGTAAGACCCCTTTGGTCAAGACCAGCTGTTCCTGGTCTTGGATGTGTGTGTGGGGTGCTTGATGCTTGGATGTGCATAACTCATAACCTGTGAAGTTTGACTTTCTGAACCATTACAATACTTATAGGCAACAAGTCTTCAGATCTTCCACTCCATGAACGTGGATACTTCTGACACCTCTGATCACGAGTACCAACAGCAGCTTCAAAGTGTTAAAAGAGTTAAATATTGACGATTTTAACACTTCGTACACCTCTGACACCTGACATCTGATCGACTAGATGAAAGAGAGAGAATGTTTAGTCTAAAAATAACTCCAAGTCTGTCATGGCTGCCAAAATGAACACTGCACAGTGAAGTAACTCCCCTCCGGTCATGAAAGGGTTAACGTGATTTCAAAACGAGCGTCCGAACTCAAATTAAATTCAAACCTCCGGCTGAACGACAGATTTCCTCTTTTCTGAACAAATTAAAGATCCCAGTCTGACAGAGGGATCCCTTTCATCCCCGATACCGCCACCACTAATTGATTGGTTCCTCCAGATGTGTGTGTGTGTGTGTGTGTGTGTGTGTGTGTGTGTGTGGATTGGAGCTCTCTATCCAGGAGGAAGAATTCATCATGTAGAGGAGTGCTGACTGGGCATTAGAGGAGGCTACGGGGGGTTTCCCGTCCTGATAGCGTCCATTAGTCATGCAGGGAGGGCGGCCCCGCTCCTCTTACACTCTCTGAATGTCAAACTACAGGAAGACGGCGAGGAGCAGTGCAGATCCGGAGCGAGGCCGAGGACGCTCAGAGTCATCGGGGGGAAATGTAACAGGATGGAGTTTCTCCTGCAGGCGAATGAAACATTTGTGTTCCAGAGATTCAGATTTTAATGGGACTGTTTGCACGTTTAAAACCTTTATTGACACTGAATTTATTACAAACGACAGGAAATAAACTCATTCAATCTCATAAAATCAAGTCATGAGGGTTTTAAAGCTCAGTGAGCTGAGCTAACATTAATAAAAGCAGATGAAGTGTCGTAATAAAGCCTCTTCATCACGGCCCTGATGGAGACAGCAGAGCGGCTCGGGCTCAGGAACAGTCTGTGTGCAGCTGCAGGGACGCTTCCTCCTCTGAGGCGCCGCTCGCTCTCTGACACAACGCAGCGTCTGTCATGAGGTGGGAGGTTTCATCTCCACGCTCATAAAGCAGACAGGGAGCTGCTCTCTCTCTCACTGCAAGGTTACCCTCCTCCGGCAATGTCAGCGGCTCCCCGAGCAGGAGGGCTGCAGATATGGATTATTGGTGTTGTCAGTTATTCTCTGACAGGAGAGAGAGAGAGAGTTATTATTCTCACAGTTTAAAAGTGTTCTGGGGTTTACGTTGGAGCTGCTGGAGGTTATGAAACATGTTGATCAGTTTTCAGCAGGGTTCATTTCTCACGCAGGTTTCACTCTCTGCACCTCGGTCACAAAAACAAAGCTGGTAGACTGAGAGTGTGACGGCTTCTCTCACATCCTTTGCAGCTGAGATTCATCATGGAGGCTTCAGAACAGCTGGGTGTGTTAGCAAAACTTGCACCAGAAAGTTAGCATTGCCACCAGATCTGCTGCGGTCCAGGACCTCCTGACAGCTGGAGTCATGTGACCGAGGTTTCCCCTTCTGTAATCCCTGAATCAAGGATTCTCCTCCTCCTCCTCCTCTCCTCATCCATGTTGTCTTTCTGGTCCTCTGAAAACCTCTGACCTGTTGACTCCAGGCCTGGCTCCGCTCATCATGACTTTGGTTTGTTGTTGTAGTTAAGTGAAATACGATCTGGTGATAACACAGAGTCTTTTATTCTGAAAATTAACCGGATGTTTTACTTTTGTTTTGGTGAAACCTGACTTCCTGTCCCGCTCCATCTGCTCTGTTGAGATTGATGCGACGTGCTCCGGCATCCGGGAACAAATAGAAGTCTTGTGGATCTGATCCGGAGGACTCAGACCTGCTGGATCAGAGACGCAGCCGGAACGCAACGGAGAGGATCCAGTGGAAGTTAACACATTGACTAGAATAGAAACCGATCAGATCTGGTGCAATTTGGCCATAAGGGAAGGAAAGATGAGCCAAGGAAAGGAGTGTTAAGGGAAAGAAAAGGAACGCTAAGGAAAGGAAAGGAAATGATCGCTAAGGAAAGGAAAGGAAATGATTGCTAAGGAAAGAAAAGGAAATGATTGCTAAGGAAAGAAAAGGATATGATTGCTAAGGAAAGGAAAGGAACGCCAAGGAAAGGAAAGGAAATGATCCCTAAGGAAAGGAAATGATCGCAAAGGAAAGGAAAGGAGAGGAAATGATCGCAAAGGAAAGGAAAGGAGAGGAAATGATTGCTAAGGAAAGGAAAGGAAATTATCGCTAAGGAAAGGAAAGAAAAGGATATGATTGCTAAGGAAAGGAAAGGAATGCCAAGGAAAGGAAAGGAAAAGAAAGGAAATGATCCCTAAGGAAAGGAAATGATTGCAAAGGAAAGGAGAGGAGAGGAAATGATTGCTAAGGAAAGGAAAGGAGAGGAAATTATCGCTAAGGAAAGGAAATTATCGCAAAGGAAAGGAAAGGAAAGGAGAGGAGAGGAAATTATCGCTAAGGAAAGGAAAGGAAAGGAAAGGAAAGAAAATTATCGTTAAGGAAAGGAAATTATCGCAAAGGAAAGGAAAGGAAAGGAAAGGAAAGGAAAGGAAAGAAAATTATCGTTTAGGGAAAGGAAAGAAAAGGAAATGATTGCTAAGGAAAGGAAAGGAAAAGAAATGATCGCTAAGGAAAGGAAAGGAGAGGAAATGATCACTAAGGCAAGGAAAGGAAAGGAAAGGAAAGGAAAGGAAAGGAAAGAAAATTATCGCTAAGGAAAGGAAAGGAAAGGAATACCAAGGGAAGGAAAGGAAAGGAAATTATCGCTAAGGAAAGGAAAGAAAAGGATATGATTGCTAAGGAAAGGAAAGGAACGCCAAGGAAAGGAAAGCAAAGGAAAGGAAAGGAAATGATCGCCAAGGAAAGGAAAGGAAAGGAAAGGAAAGGAAAGGAAAGGAAATGATTGCCAAGGAAAGGAAAGGTTTTCCCTGCCTTCGTTTAAAGAAACAAACCTTCTGACTAACCCTGAAGGTGATCCGAGGATCAGGAGTTTCTTGGAGCTCTGTTGGTGAGGTCAGACCCGCCAAAATAAAATATTGAGGACGGAGACACTCTGAACATTATTCTGCACTTACAGGACTCTGTCTCATTTGAACAGTCGGAGACTCCAACAGCCTCCAGGTTCCCTCCATGAAATATGGATTCATGTTAGTTAATGTGAGCTTAAACTCATGTGCAGCTAATCCTCAGAGTTACTCCGACCTCGTCAGGCTCTTCATTTGGACTTCCTCTGCAGCTGTCAGCAGTACCTCTGTGTCTTCCAGCAGATACCTGAGCGTTCCTACCTTCAGGCTGTGATCAGGCGTGAACACAAACACGTATATTTCAGGTATTAATGTGATTATGGATTCAGGAAGCTGCAGGTTCAGCCGCCCCAGCAGCTGTGCTTCCTGTCATCCAGCCTTCGAGGAAGAGGAGCTGTCAGGGAAGTAACGGCGATGGGAAAGTGATGTTGGAGGAGGTGAAGCGATTAGTATTCTTACACCCCCCAGGCTGGAGTATATGGAGATGTATTTTTCAGTGTTGAGGGCCAGTTCACGCCGAGGTGACGTTTTAACAACGCTAACACGTTCTCTGTTTAAAGATTCCCCTGCAGTCTGTGTTCAGTCAGGAATCATTCCTGCAGCAGGTTAAATGTGAACCAAGCCGGAGAGAGATTCTTGAAGGACTTAAAGGAGAAGTTGTATTTTTAGACCTGGTCTTGTTTAAAGTATTTAAGGGTCTAGCTCACACAGAGAGGTAGAGGAAGCTTCATAATGCTGCAGGATGCACCAGACTCCAGTTACAGAGCTCTAATCACTCTTAACAGGATGTAACACATGTAGAATCTGGATCTCAGGGTCTGGGTTTTAGTCTGAGAAGGGTTCTGGTCTCTGTCTGCAGTCTGAGGAGTATCCACCAATCAGGTGTCAGCAGGAAGAACAGTCTGTATGGAGAGCAACAGCAGGTGTTCTAGAATTCTGTCATCATCAAAGACAGAATTCCAGAATTCTATCTTTGATGATGTCATAATTCTGTCTTTGATGATGTCATAATTCTGTCTTTGATGATGTCATAATTCTGTCTTTGATGATGTCATAATTCTGTCTTTGATGATGTCATAATTCTGTCTTTGATGATGTCAGAATTCTGTCTTTTATGATGTCAGAATTCTGTCTTTGATGATGTCAGAGTTCTGTCTTTGATGATGTCAGAGTTCTGTCTTTGATGTCAGAATTCTATCTCTGATGTCAGAATTCTGTCTTTGATGATGTCAGAATTCTGTCTTTGATGATGTCAGAATTCTGTCTTTGATGATGTCAGAATTCTGTCTTTGATGATGTCAGAGTTCTGTCTTTGATGATGTCAGAGTTCTGTCTCTGATGTCAGAATTCTGTCTTTGATGATGTTGTCAGAATTCTGTCTTTGAGGATGTCAGAATTCTGTCTTTGATGATGTCAGAATTCTGTCTTTGATGATGTCAGAATTCTGTCTTTGATGATGTCAGAATTCTGTCTTTGATGATGTCAGAATTCTGTCTTTGATGATGTCAGAGTTCTGTCTCTGATGTCAGAATTCTGTCTTTGATGATGTTGTCAGAATTCTGTCTTTGATGATGTCAGAATTCTGTCTTTGATGATGTCAGAATTCTGTCTTTGATGATGTCAGAATTCTGTCTTTGATGATGTCAGAATTCTGTCTTTGATGATGTCAGAATTCTGTCTGTGATGATGTCAGAATTCTGTCTTTGATGATGTCAGAATTCTGTCTTTGATGATGTCAGAATTCTGTCTTTGATGATGATGTCAGAGTTCTGAGAACAAATGGAACATTCCGTGAAGAAGGTCAGAGCTAAAAAAACATCAGTGTCTCTAACTTCCCTGTGTCAACAAAGAGATTAATAAATGTCTATTTAAACACAGATTGAGTTAATCTGCAGGTATGGGTCTCAGATGAATGCGTGTCCGTATCAGTCAGGAGGTTTACAGAGAGGGAGTGTTGGCTCAGACATGCTGAGGTGTTCGTCAGCAGTGTTTCGCTCTCTGTCTCTGTTGGACTCTCACGTCTCCTCTCTGAGTGTCTCTTCTCAGGGCAGCAGCTGTTTTCATGCCACAGTCTTCCTGTCCTCATCGATTTTCGCTCGCATAAAAGTTTCAAGCCGTCACAACATTTCACACGGATCGGACATTTATCTGAGCGTGTGCGTGGCCCCTCGGCGGGCCGGTCTTAGAGCGATCTGACGGCGTTCGTCCTGAAGTGTCTGAGAGCCGGAGAGAGAGAGGGCGTTAAGAGTTCTCACTGCGGACAGCTCTGTCACAAAAATAAGACAAAGGTGGATTCTGTCGGGGGAGAGGGGAGGAAAAACAGCAGGCGATGCTTCTGTTTCCAGCTGAACGGCCAAAAAAAACAGAGAGATGTGAGGAGGGACGACGTAAACAAACAGAAGGGTGTTTGGATGGACGCTTCACAAACATGTGTCAGCGCTTTAGAGGAGAGCAAACAAGCTGTGTCGGGTTTACAGATTCATGACAGAGAGGGGAGAGAATCCACAGAGTGTGTGTGACGCAGGGAGAGGACAGGGCCACTTCTGTTTGTTGTAATCTTTCCCTTTTCCAGTTTGTAGTCTTATCCTGAGACTATGGAGGAAGATTCAGGAGTACATGTGGCTGTCAGGAGAATAATCAGTGGAAAGACTTATATCAGATATTAATATAATATCAGGGCCACTGAAATTTAAAAAACATCAAGGTCCAATAGATTTTATTTCTTAATATTCTTCTCTTTCTATTGTGTTTTCCTCTTTTGAAAATTCCCTACTATAACAGTCTAATCTCTTGTTTGGTTTGGTTTGGTTTGTTTGTTTTTTGATGGTCATTTATAGTCCAACCCTTTTTTTTTTCTAA
>NW_023260130.1:28733-46233 GCF_009762535.1 Notolabrus celidotus
GGAAGGAAAGATGGAACAAAGGAAGGAAGGAAGGAAGGAAAGATGGAACAAAGGAAGGAAGGAAGGTAATAGAAAGAAGGAAAGAAAGAAAGAAAGAAAGAAAGAAAGAAAGAAAGAAAGAAAGAAAGAAAGAAAGAAAGAAGCAAGGAAGGAAGAATGAAAGAAAGAGAAAGAAAGAAAGGATGAATAACAGACCCCAAAAATGGAATCTACAGCAGAGATCCAGAGGAACCTACGAGACAAGGGAGCTCAGGGACTCCAGAAAGGTCTAAGCCTGAATGAGGATTAAGCCTTGGTCTGTCTTTGTTGGGTTCTAAACTCATCAGTGACAAAGACCAGCTCCTGAAGTGGGCTAACTTACAAAACAACATGACCTGATACAGGATACCATCATAGAGAAGCTTCCAAGAGTCCGGAGACCACCCGACTCGTCTCAGCCTTCAGTGTAGCATTCAATCAGCCGTCATAGACCGACCTCATGTCTGTGTTCTACCTCTGGACAACACTCACCTCAGCTCAGCAGGGGACTCACCTCTACACACACACACACACACACCTCCACACACACACACACACACACACCATCAGAGAGCTCAAACAGAGGCCCAGCTTTAACGTGGATCCATAAACTAAAGTGTGAGCAGAGCGTCTGCAGTGGGTGTGTCGCCCCTTTATCAATAAGATATGTCTCCCACATCCCCGTCCATAACTCCTGGTTCTGTCACTGTGTCACGTCTTATTGCAAATTATATGTCAATGTGGACACCCGTGTTATCTATCTCCCTTCTTCTCTCCATCTATCCCCTTCTCATTTTTGATTTACACTTGACTGTCTATGATCTCGTGCAGGTTACTAAGGATTACAGACTGGCAAGGGTTTCTGGTCCATTGACATATAATGACATTACAACTGCTTCATCGGAGGGGAGGAGGGACATTTGGACAGACAGAGAGAGAGGCTGGGATGAAGCAGAAGCTATTGATACAGGTCAGACTAGACCTCCCATACATAACCATCCAAAATAAAGACAACAGCAAAAACACATCTGTTCCATCGCCAAGATATTTCTTTTTCTTTGTTGATTTCTGAATCCCCAAAACGAGCCGAAACACGCCTCAGGCTTTTCTTTCTGTGGCCCAGGTTCTAGAAATGTTTCTCTGATTTGATTGAAGCTCATTAAGAAAATGTAACTTTGAGGGGTTTTGTCTCTGAGAGGTCTAAGGATCTCCTTCCTTAGAGAGCGTTAATTCTGAAGTTTGTGGTTTAACTTTCCAGCTTCACAGAAAGTTAAACAAGAAGTTATTTCTTAGACGTTTAATCTCATTACAAAAGAGCAAAACTACTCAAATGAATTTGGTTCATGATCCCAAAACAGACAGCTTGGTGTTAATTGCAATTGATCTGAACCTGGGCTTCGTCTCTACGCAGACGATGTGATAATTAAAGCTGTAATTGATGCCGGGGCCTCGGCTGGCTCCTGAGGGCCCTCTAACCTTTCACACTGAGCACCCCCTGCCGTTAGAAACCCTCCTAGGTTCTTATAGTACCTTTTCTGTTTCTTCTTGCTTTGTTTCAGTCCGCCATCTTTAACTGTGGTTGGCATTCCATGTAGCCTGAGCTCACTTTTACCTGTTTTTGGCGTGACAAACTGTTAGACTCACAAGAAACACCACCATCCAGCAAAGTGCCTTTATACACACCACTTAAAGCTCCAATTATAACCTTTAACAAACTAAGAGAACTAAACAGGAAGTGCATCAGTGCTTCAGAGAACTAAACAGGAAGTGCATCAGTGCTTCAGAGAGCTAAACAGGAAGTGCATCAGTGCTTCAGAGAACTAAACAGGAAGTGCATCAGTGCTTCAGAGAACTAAACAGGAAGTGCATCAGTGCTTCAGAGAACTAAACAGGAAGTGCATCTGTGCTTCAGAGAACTAAACAGGAATTGCATCAGTGCTTCAGAGAACTAAACAGGAAGTGCATCAGTGCTTCAGAGAACTAAACAGGAAGTGCATCAGTGCTTCAGAGAACTAAACAGGAAGTGCATCTGTGCTTCAGAGAACTAAACAGGAAGTGCATCAGTGCTTCAGAGAACTAAACAGGAAGTGCATCAGTGCTTCAGAGAACTAAACAGGAAGTGTATCTGTGCTTCAGAGAACTAAACAGGAAGTGCATCAGTGCTTCAGAGAACTAAACAGGAAGTGCATCAGTGCTTCAGAGAACTAAACATGCATAACTTTGACACTTTAAAACAGAAATTTAAAAGAGGAGGAATCCTTCTAAAACAAAATGTTAGAGCAACATTTGGAGAATGGAGTCGTTGATGCATCGTCATCGTGTTTGGACATTTCTCAGAGGCAGAAGCGTCTGTTCGTTCGAGGTAACACCGGAGCCAGAGCGTCCGAATATTTAAGCTAGCTCATATATTTTAAAAACTCTCATTTTAGCCCAAAACGTTCAGATCACAACTACATCGTTTACCAAAATGATGCTCAACTCAACTTTATTTATAGAGCGCCTTTGATAAGATAAGATATTACTTTATTGATCCCCGGGGGGGAAATTCAGTTGTTACAGCAACCCAGACATAAGTACAATCAACAAGAAGTTTCAATAAGTAAATAAGTAGATAAATAAAGCTAGAATACAATTTAGATATATACAATGTTACAATGGAATTTAGATTAAATAGCAGTAATTACAGGCAGTATTAAAATGTTTCAGTAGTGACATGTTGACATGGTGTGATTATGGTTGGTAATGACAGATTAAGCAATAAATAAATAATAAATATGGGTATGTAATATGACAGTGAGTTGTAGTTACAATAATAATGTAATATAACATAATATGGTAAATACCAGATACATACCAGCAGGAAGCCCAAAGTGCTTCACAACATTACAGAGAGACAGAAAACAACAGGAATGGTAAAATAATAAAAGATATATATTGAAATAAAAGTCAATCCAGTCAAATTAAAAAAATAAGTAAGGGTAGAAAGCAAAATTAAAAATCAGTTAAAGTTAAAAAGAACAGATAAAAAGAATTAATAAATAAATGTTGTTAAAATTAAAATAAATTACTCCAAAGTGGGAACTAGAGAGGAAATGTGGGGAGTAGAGAGCGGGGGAAGACATGCAGGAGATGGTCGACCGGCTGGGGATTGAACCGGCGACCCCTGCGATGAGGGCTCTGTATGTGGCGCGCTTAGACCGCTAGACCACCAGCGCCCCAGAACTAGTGGTTTCCCCTCACCTTACGGTCTGAGGTGTCAACAAGCAGAAGCTAAATGTGTCTGAACTCTTCTCTGGATTGATTTGGCTGACATGAGATCAGTTTGTCTCTGGTGTTGCTCATGTTAGTGAAAGTTAATAACCGTAGTCAAGGGGTTTTAACCAATCAGAATCAAGCATCTTACACAGCCTGACTGAACGTAACTTCACCTTATAACCCGCTTCACTTATTAACATCCTGTCAGAGTATCCAGAACACGTCCGCCTCTGAGAAACGTCCAATCTGCACATTTGAACGATCTCCATCAGGGACCGTCAGAGCGGTCACCATGCAGACTCCAGAGTCTGGTCCTGTAACGGGGAGATGTTATATCAAAGGCAGCCCGTTATAAAAACCACTGCTCTTTACTTAAAGGCTTAAACGTTTCTGAGGGGCGCTTTAATCCAAACGAAGCAGAAACAAGCGGTAACAGTTCTTATCACACTCCAGCACGGCCCACTCAACAGTTGCAGTGTTCACGGAGACGCAGGAGGGAGAGTGATTTAGAATCCCCCCCTGCTGGCAGCCCTCATTAAAAGAGCTGTTTGTTTTCCAAATTAATGGAGGCTTTCACACGCCTGTTGTTTTCTCGCTCTGCACTTACATCACCAGTCCGTCTTTAACGACCGGCTGAGGTTTAATCCCAGGCATTTATTTATTTAGGCGAGCTGCCAGGTCCACGCTGCCCAAAACATATTTTAATGAGACGGCGGTGGACTGAAACAATAACCTGAGCGAAGATGTTTTAATTGGCTCTGAGAGGACTTCTTTCAGACTGAAGAGGGATCACTCAAAGCAGAGCAGAGCGGGCCTCGTGTGTTTTGGTGCGGTTCAAACAAAGGCTGCAGACGGAGACGCACTCTGAGGCTTCTTCAAGTGTTTGCTGTTAACACGCAATCACAGGCGTGTTAACAGGAAGTGCCGTCTGCTGGCTGTACCGCCACATAAAGACGGAATCCTCAGAGCGGTTTGATTCAGGCCGCCTCTCTTCTCAGAGACAAACTCTTTGATTTCTGTTAACCGCTCCCTCTTCATCACGAGCTGAGAGGTCACGACCTCTTAGAGAGGTCACGACCTCTTAGAGAGGTCACATCCTCTTAGAGAGATCACGACCTCTTAGAGAGGTCACATCCTCTTAGAGAGGTCACGCCCTCTTAGAGAGGTCACGACCTCTTAGAGAGGTCACATCCTCTTAGAGAGATCACGCCCTCTTAGAGAGGTCACGCCCTCTTAGAGAGTTCACATCCTCTTAGAGAGATCACGTCCTCTTAGAGAGATCACATCCTCTTAGAGAGATCACGACCTCTTAGAGAGGTCACATCCTCTTAGAGAGATCTCGACCTCTTAGAGAGGTCACGCCCTCTTAGAGAGGTCACATCCTCTTAGAGAGATCACGCCCTCTTAGAGAGTTCACATCCTCTTAGAGAGATCACGCCCTCTTAGAGAGGTCACGCCCTCTTAGAGAGGTCACATCCTCTTAGAGAGATCACGCCCTCTTAGAGAGGTCACATCCTCTTAGAGAGATCACGCCCTCTTAGAGAGATCACGACCTCTTAGAGAGGTCACATCCTCTTAGAGAGATCACGCCCTCTTAGAGAGGTCACATCCTCTTAGAGAGATCACGACCTCTTAGAGATTTCACGTCCTCTTAGAGAGGTCACGCCCTCTTAGAGAGGTCACGCCCTCTTAGAGATTTCACGTCCTCTTAGAGAGGTCACGCCCTCTTAGAGAGATCACGCCCTCTTAGAGAGGTCACGACCTCTTAGAGAGGTCACATCCTCTTAGAGAGGTCACGTCCTCTTAGAGAGGTCACGCCCTCTTAGAGAGGTCACGCCCTCTTAGAGAGATCACGTCCTCTTAGAGAGGTCACGCCCTCTTAGAGAGGTCACGCCCTCTTAGAGAGATCAAATCCTCTTAGAGAGGTCACGTCCTCTTAGAGAGATCACAACCTCTTAGAGAGATCACATCCTCTTAGAGAGGTCACATCCTCTTAGAGAGATCACGCCCTCTTAGAGAGGTCACGACCTCTTAGAGAGGTCACATCCTCTTAGAGAGGTCACATCCTCTTAGAGAGATCACGCCCTCTTAGAGAGGTCACGCCCTCTTAGAGAGGTCACATCCTCTTAGAGAGGTCACTACCTCTTAGAGAGTTCACGCCCTCTTCTTAAAAATCAGTTAACCCTCCTGTTATGTTCGTTTCTCTGGAACAGCAATAATGTTCCTGGGACAATTTGACCCGGGACATATTTAATCATCCAAAAGTGTCATTACTAAAAAATCCCAATGCGCATTTGTTTTAATCTAATTTTGAACTCCATTACTAACCATTTAAATCAATATTTAGTCCATTGGTGTTCTTTAATTTTCACAGATCATGGTTCAATGAGGATAACTCACTCGTTTTTCATTTATAATTAATGTTAAAACTTATTTTAATGCACATGGGAAAGCCCTAAATATAAATACAATAGTTTTACATGATACAGATTTTTGTTTATTTTATTTTACATTTTTATTTTTATTATTTTTATGAAGTGATGTTGATAAATTTACACGACACCTCTTCTGTCAAGACATATACTGCCTTTAAAAAGGGTCAATTTGACCTGCAACATAACAGGAGGATTAAAGATAAAAAGATCAGATAAATACAAGAAATAAATAAATATTGTTAAAATAATGATTAAAGTACTGCAGTCCAGGGTTAAAAATAAATTACTCCAAATTAAAATCTAGATTAATAACAGAAACTAACGTTTTAGGGACATTATTTACCGATATGATCTCAACTCAACTCATTTTTATTTATATAAATAAAATATTTATTTAAAAAATAAAAATAAAGTGAATACAGCAAAATTAAAAGATCAGATAAATACATAAATAAATAAATACATAAATAATGATTCAAATAATTCAGTCCGGGGTTAAAAATAAATTACGCCAGATAATAAAGCCGCAGTGTTTACCAATATGATGCTTAACTCAACTCAACTTTATTTATAAAGCACCTTTCATACTTACAAGCATGAAGTCTAAAGAGCTTCAACAAAACAACTGAAACAGAAAACAACAGAAATGGTAAAATAATCAGATAAAATACTTAAAATTAGAAATACAGTCAAAATAAAGACCAGATAAAAGGTTAGGGATAAATGTTTTAAAAAACAACATTTAACTGACAATTTATCACCAAACACAAAACAAAGTGGTGTTACGAAAAGCTTTAAAACTCTTTGCACATGCAAAAATAATAAATGAAGGCATCCATCAAAAACTGCTTTGCAAGAAAAACATCTTAATGTTTCCAAACAGACGCGATTACAACGCAGGAAGTGACAAAATGAAGACTGACCTGAAGTTAGAATCCTTAAGATTCAAGATCAGGTGGTCAAAAGGTCCCAAGGCCCAAATTGGGAGCATCAAGCGTTGAAGCTTTGAGGCTCCTTTGCTTTCTGCTTTTCTCAGATGCACAACGTCTCTGATGAGTTCCCAAATTGCAAAAATATTTAATTAAAGACAAGAACATTTAAATCTACCAAACGTACGTGTTGCTGCTTTAAACTGCACGCCACAGTGATTCTGCAGAAGCACACTCTCTGGTTTGCAGCAACTCAACACTAATACCTTATAATAATCTAATTTAAGTAATGCAAAGGCTCCTATGATGAACTTTAAGGTTATCACTTAAAATGACTAAAGTATGAAAAGCTAATGGAGGGCGTCGGGATGGTTGGTGTTTAAATTTCAGTATTTATCAAACTGACAACACTTCAACAAACTGTGTGTATTAATATAGTGTAACTGTGTCTTGTGCATTGTTCTGAATCTCACTTGTGTCACTGTGATGAGTTCCTGTGACTAATATCATTGAGTCAAAGTGAACCCCGATGCTGGAGCCAACCAGGCCGCGTGCAGGAACGCGTCCTCGCTCTGCACGTTTGTTGCAAAGCCTCGGCTATCTTTCTGCGAACACGCAGACGTGTCCAGAATTTGGATTTTGACCCTGAGCGCCATATCACTTGATATGCGAGTCAGGCCTCGCATCTCCCTCTTTTACCCCTCGTCCTTTACCTTCCCGTGACCTGCGGTTCAACAGGGAAACACTCAAGTCTCTATTAATGCCTAACAAGTATGCATGGCTGCAGTCAGCCAGGAGATGCAGTGTCAGCCAATGTTTTGATTAAATTGTTCTGATAGTGAACCAATTCCCCGATCCTCCTGCACAGAGCGTGCCGGCTCCAAGGGCAGGGAGGAAGATGCAGGGAGGAAGATGCAGGGAGAAAGATGCACCACAGAGGAGGGAGAGAACTGAAGCGTGCATATTTTCACCTTCAGTTAAGAAAAGCAAAGAAATGCCAAAACTCTCATCCAAAGCGTGCTCACTGCAGCTTCACTTAAAGAGACAGTGCATCTTAAATAAACAGATCTAGACTGCTTATTTTAGAGGTAAATAAGAGCTCTCCCCGCCGAGGTCTCTCAATCCAGCCTCCAACAGCTTTACAACAAACTCCCTCCGGTCAGTTTGGCTCCAGGCTTCTTTTTCTCCAGACATCAAACCTCCGATATTCTCTGGCCAAGTTTGATTTCAAGGTGCACATACCAATTGGTTTTCCGTGGCCTCAGTTTCCACTGGGCTCGATCCAAAAGAAGCAACAAGAGGCTGCCTATCAGCAGTCTTCAGTCCAAAAGGCCACGTCCAAAATCTTTAGACTGCATGGAGCACCGACAGTAAAAGTCTGAGAAACCGGCCCATCGCCAATCTCAGCCTCTGTGTCCCTCCTCTCCTCCCCTCCCTCCCCCCCTGTCTCCTCCCCTCTGTCCTCTTCCACCCCCCCCACTCCTCCTCTTGTAGGACAAGGAGGTGAACCTGGAACAGGTGCATCGTCGTATGAACAGTCTTTTGGACGAGGACTTGGCCCACAAGCAGATCCCCGGCCCCTCTATCGAGATCTCTGCGCTGGACATCGGCAGAGTGCAGCCCAGCCAAGCCTCTCTGGTGGGGGGGGCGGAGTCCGTGCGGGACTACCCGGGCCTCGGTGTGACCACCTTCCTCCCAGGGGAGGGGGCACCACCTCCCCCGCTTCCCCATCCTCACCATGGGGGGACCCTAGGCAGGACGCTACCTCTGTCCCAGGGCCCTGGCAGCAACACGTTGCCCCTGCACCACCCTCTCAGCAGCACCAGCCACAGCGGCACCATGCAGTGCAAACACAGGGCGCCCAACGGGGGGCTCTTCCGGCAGAGCCCTGGCAAGACACCCATGCCAATGTCCTACCAGGCAGTCTCCGCAGGACCCATACCCGAAGCCATTGATGCCACCCACAGTACATCCATATAGGTCTCCTATAGGATGGGCTCAAACTGCATCAATGACGAGTCGCTCTCTGGACTTTGGTCCAGTTTTCACGGCGACCCTGGTAACGGATCTCTAAAAGGAAAATTATTACAGCGGATGAAACATACGTGTACAAAGAAAAAAAAAGATTTTTTATTTCACTACCTGTTCAGAAAGCAGATGTTACATAAAACTAAATGTTAAAAACAACAACAAAAAAAAAAAGGTGGGAGGCGGGCGGGGCGGGACGGCGGGTGTAATTTCTCTCTTGTACATATCTGTAAATACCAAGAGAACGAAGTGAGGTTAAAGTGTATTTTGAATATTCTCAATTTTTGAAGTTGAGTTATAAAAAAAACAAAAAAGACATAAAAATATATATATACATTGATGAAAAGTTATGACTGTTTGAATGGCTTTGTAAATTTTGTTCAATATGAAACAATGACGCGAAATTCATTGTGATTGTTTTCTAAGTGCCGAAATTAAACGATGTCTCTCCACAACTCATCGATGTAAACGACTACCCATGATGCACCGCTGTAGGGACATTTTTTAGTGTTGGACACCTACTGTTATGCACCTCTGTACCAACCCCTATATATATATCTTCAGCATTGGACGAAAATGATCACAATTTTTTTCTTCATTTGTATTGAATATATAATATACATTGTTTTTGGAAATCAAGAGTCTACATTCACTTTCTTACGTTGACTGTAAATGGTGTTTCCTTCTGCGAGGAGTAGGGAAGAGACGAGCAGATCTTTATGTTTTACACGGTGTGGTGGTTTTGTTTTTATCGCCTCTTCTTTAATTTGCATCCGTACTGTCTAATGGAGGAAGAGGAGGAAGTTTAGTTTGTAGAAGGAGGAATGAAAAAACAGGAGAGGGAGAGGAAGGAGAGATTGTTGGGCTGCGTTCACACCAAGTAGTGTCCCAATCCTGAAATGCAATCACAGAAGACTGCCTTCGTTTGGGAGTTAGACTCAGAGTTTGACTGATATGGCCTCCATCCTGGAACCAACAGGACTTGGCCCCCAGACTTGATGCCCTTAATGTGGCGAAGGCCCGTCTGTTGGCCAAGGCAAACACCCAGAGAAACAGGGTTGGTCATCCAAAACCAGAGAGAGAGCTTGCTCCGGTCGGTCTTTTGGACTCTGCACCATTCTGGTTGATGCACAAATATTTTGATAACCACTTGATGGATTTTCAAGAAATTTGGTGCAAAGGTGCACAACACCAAGACCTTTAATTTGAGTCCCATCACCTGGGTACAAACATTAGCGTTAACATCTTCCCCTTGGAAAAAGGGACGCCACTTGTTGCGTCATTTTCCATCATGCACATGTGACAGAATTAATGAGCTGTAAGTTAGGGAAGTTCTTCTGCAATGCAAGCACCTTGGGTCCAATGTGGTCTTCAGTTTCTATCAAATCAAGACATTTAAATGCAGATTGCAAAGCTGCGTTCTCTGAAAGAGCTCAAACTTCAGAGTGATTATTTGTAGAAATACGGGCCTCTTTCCAAACACTTGTAGACACCTTTCTTGGTGCAAGTTTTGGTAAGAATGGTACCTTCCCCAATTCCTTTTGGATCCTGCTTGTGCAAGGTCTCCTTTTGCAACAACCACTTCATCTTGATGCCCAAAATAATTGGCAAAGTGTAGGAGAATGCAAAACGGAGAGGTGGGATCAAGTGGTAAGACCATGCATGGGAATCTGATTCTCCGCTTCAATCATCTTACGATTTGCAGAACTGGAACCAAAGTGCTTTGCAGTCAGCAGCTACACATGTGCATCTTGACTGATCCATCTCCTGGTTTTAGTTGCTGTCACTTCTGTACACTAGTACCATGCTCCTCCTGCAAGAGGACCCTCACATTTTTGTGTGACGGTGTGACCGCAGCCTCACAATCTCCCATTTTTATTTGTTCTATTTAACCTGAAGAAAAAAAGAAACCATGTAGAAAGAACTATCTGCTATATAGATACTTTTTATACGAGAGAATTTAATGTCGATCACTTGTATACAAGTTGTTTTTTTTCTCCTGCAAGAGCAGCACAGTTATTTTAATCACAAAGAGTGAGAGAGCGATACAAAGTGGCCTCATATTCCCACAAGTCATTCCTAATGAGATCCATTATCACCTGCAGGGATGACAGAGGGCGTCATTACCCAAAGTGCAATCAGAGGCTGGTGATGTGGGGGATTCTGCAGGTGCCATACCTCAAACTGCTTGTAATATAGAGGGAATCTGATTATGTTTGCAAAACACCGGATCGTTTCCCTCCGAGGGAAAAACCGTCTGATGAACCTTTAAGGAAAACTCTTTTCAATCGGAGAGATAAAAGCTTGCTCTCTTTTCGCTCTCATAAGTGCAATTAATGTGCGTTTATGGGCCTGATGAGTTTCAACTTCATTTTCATTTGCCGGGCAGCGGCTGTTTGGAAACATGCTGATCACACACAGAGGAGAGTTCAGCACGCGAGCTCAGACGGTCCAGAGCTGCTCGCCCCTTTCAGAGGGTTTCCATCCAAAACAGATTCATGTTGGCCGAGGAAATCCAGAAACGAAGGGCTTCATTCTTTAAACTCGTTCAGTAGACAGGGCCCTGACTCTAACTGATAAAGATGTCATGAAAGGGAAGGTGTATTTGTTCCTCAGTTCCTTAAATACTGATTCACTTCTCGCCCAAATCTGTGATCGTATAGCGCCGATGAAACTCCCACAACTCGTGACTTTAACCCAAATTACATCATCTCAACTGCTGACTTTACTCTCAATGATCTCTCTTCCCGACGTGTCACCTACAGTTTGTGGTTGAATTCAGGAGCAGATCTCAGTTGGTGTTAAGGGGAAACAAACTTCAAGTTAAGTCAAGCTTAGCCCAACGATAGGAAGTTTTCCCAAACCTGTGACCGAACCAGCGTCTTTGATTTGGAGCTAATGCGGCCTTCATGTGGATTCAGGCGGATGGAAGACAGCACGATGGATTTTGTCTTAGCACAGCAGGGAATTGAAGCTGATAGTTATCCTACATTAAGCAATCCTCTGAAGCTCATATTTGAAGGTCTGGCTATAATTGTTTGTGCTCTGCTGTGTGCAAAGCTCAATCTGTCTTCAGTCGCCCATCCGCCCAAATCCAGGTGAATGCACAAGCTCCTAATTGGTGCATTGTGTAAGCAGTGTACTATCCCAAACCAAACACCAAGAAACGTCACCGCAGTGTGGAGTAACTTTGACATAGTGGCCAAAAACTGGAACTACAACTTGTGAAAGGCACACCAGTGAGAAAGAGACGTCTGGTATTTGGTGAGGGATCAGGGTCCACCTTCACGAACACCCTTTAACTTACCTCTGCTTAGACCTCTGTTCCTCACATGAGGGATGCACGATGAGGATCAGTCTGAGAGGCAACCAAGTGCAGCTGCAACAAGCTGACGATAGAGCAAAAATGGCGACCGCCTGTGTGGATGTTTTTCCCTGTTTCATAGAATAACGATTGAAGTATTCAGAGAGGAAGAAAACAATCCTCAAGTTTGACTCAACAAATCTTTGAGTAAGCTAACAAGACGTCTTAGCATTAGCCAAAAATATGACAACGTGCGTTTGAAAGCTGCAGAAATTTAAGCTGAGACTTCTGAGGTAGAAGACTAAGGATCAAAGTAATCCCTGCTACTTTGCAGACGTATCTCTACCTGCCCTGAATCCACATCGTGCATCCCTTCTTCACGTTCCTTTGAAAGGTGGAGATGCATTTCCAACACTAAGACACGTAAACTAACCTAGCGTCAGTCACTCAGCATCCAGTCCACCTTGCCCTTACATTCAACCACCCCACACAAAGGCCAGACCACTTCATGCATCAGCTCTAAGCAGTCCAGAATCCTCTGAAACCAGTCTGTCTTTAGTCGCCCATCCCTCCAAATCCAGGTGAATGCACAAGCTCCTAATTGGTGCATTGTGCAAGCCGTGTCCTATCCCAAACCAAGCATCAAGAAACATCCCTGCAGTGTGGAGTAACTTTGACATAGCAGCCAAAAACTGGAACTACACCTTGTGAAAGGCACACCAGTGAGAAAGAGACGTCTGGTATTTGGCGAGGGACTTCGTAGGTGGAGCTTATAGCCATTAAGGGATCAGGGTCAAAATTCACGAACTCCCTTTAACTTAAGTCTGCTTAGACCTCATGAGGGATGCACGATGAGGATCAGTCTGAGAGGCAAACAAGTGCAGCTGCAACAAGCTGACGAAAGAGCAAAAATTGCGTCCGCCTGTGTGGATGTTTTTCCCTGCTTCATAGAATAACGATTGAAGTATTCAGAGAGGAAGAAAACAATCCTCATGTTTGACTCAACAAATCTTTGAGTAAGCTGACAAGACGTCTTTGTCATTGCAATGAAGATGTGTTCAAGAAATACGAAGCAAGATAGGGCGATTTTTGCCACGCCAATTCAACGTGTGTTTTAAAGCTGCAGAGATTTGAGCCGAGACAACCCAAAGCTAAGCTTGATTTGATCTGAGGTAGAAGACTAAGGATCAAAGTAATCCCTGCTACTTTGCAGACGTATCTTTCCTGGCATGAATGATGAGGCATCGGCTCACAAATCCATATCGTGCATCCCTTCTTCACGTTCCTAAACTAACCTTTAAACATCTAAAAAGTTCTCTAATATTCAAACGCCAGACACTCAGCATCTAGTCCACCTTGCCCTTACTTTCAACCACCCCACACAAAGGCCAGACCACTTCCTGCATCAGCTCTAAGCAGTCCAGAATCCCCTGAAACCACGTTTTATTTTAGGGTCACACGTGCTCATCCTGAACCAGATGAACCCGGTTCAGCCTGTAGGACCAACATGCTTTATTTGGTGCATTTATTCTGTGTGATAAACCCTCTGAGTCAGTGTGGGTACAGACGGTAACATGTGAACGCTCCTCTGTTTTAAGAACCATGAATATATTTAGTATCTGCTGAAAGGGGGGGTCAAGAAGCTAATGTTCTGCTCCTGTGTGAATACAGATCCTGCAGTATCTGAACTCTGCTGCAGTGTTTTTTAAATCGTCGTCCGGATCATCGACTCTGACGCTCGTCTGAACAGACTCTACGTGGATGTTTTCTAACTGTGTCAGTAGTTGCTCTCGTGAATCGACTTGCTTTTCACACTGTGCTCCCACGACGCGACGGCAGGACGGACTGAGAGCGAGGACACCTGAGCGGGGCGTGATGGATGGCAGGTGGGACCGGGGAGTCTGTGTGGCCGGTGTGGCTTTGTGTGTCACGCTCCTGCAGAAGAACATGAACTGTCATAGCATATAGTCTGTCACGGAGGGAGACCCTTATTTTATTTATGAATATGCTGCTTGGAGTTTCTTAATCTTTAATAAAGAAATATGGTTTACACATCTGTCTCCACATTTTTATGGAACACGTCACAACCCTCGTCAACTCCCGCTCCTCCTTTCTGCTGTGTCTGATTTCACCAGGGTCATATGTATCCTCACTGATGCTCACTCTGTTCTGTACTCTGGGGATCTTTGCTGCTGCTCTCCCTGCCTGTATGCACATGTAAGCGAGGGGAGGTGTGCTCTCCCTGCCTCACGCTTTGGCGTTCCATGTAAGCACATGGAAGGGCTAGGAGCTCGCAGAACAGAGCCAAACCACCAAATATAACGTATTACATGCAAATAATTGATTCTATTTGAGGAGAGTGGTCCTGACTGAAGTATAATTAAACCTAATGATAGAATTACCATGATATAGTATATAATGTGGATTCCCAAAGTTTTCAAGCCATGACCCCCAAAATACAAGTGCCAAAGACTCACAACCCTCACTGTCCCTGGATGTAATTAAAATGTAGCTTCATTTAGCTCATCTGCAGAAAGTTAGCCTAGCTTCACGCACATGTGGCTCTGTTTCCTGTGTTGTTATGAATGAACCTGCTGCTACTGATGCTTCTGTGGTTATATTTACAACAATGAGTAAAATATGCAATCTTAAATAACTTAAAAAAAATAAAAATCTAGAAGACTTCTCTTCACCCCCCTTTAGTGTCTGGCGACCCCCACTTTGGGGAACCCCTGGTATATAAGACACCTAAATAAGTGAGCTATCCTGCATCCAATAAACCAGTAACAAATGCAGAGCGAGGTGTTTTATTGTGTTGCAGCATTATACCAAGAAGAGGGCGCCAAAAGATGCAAGAATCTGCTTAAATGTGCAAAGCATGCTGGGTAAAAAGCTTTGCATACTACTTTATTTTTTTTAAGTTATATTTTTGGGCATTTTCAAGAGAGAGAGGAGATGTGAGGAGCAGAGAGAGGGGGAATACGGGGCTGGGAGTCGAACCTGGGACCCCTGCAACAAGGACTGTAGCCTCTGTACTGTATATGGGGTGCAAGCTTAGACCGCTAAGCTAACGTTGCCCCTACTTGGCCTTACTTCAGATGCATTCCTCCTTCATTAGGTGGTTATGATGCATTTAAAGAAAACAGTGGGTCACTACAAAGTAAACAAAACACTGTGGAGAGCTGGTTTGATTGAAAGGACTGCGACCAGCAGGGGGAGCTATAGCACAAGTGGGTTCATCCATGCCTCACAACTATCAGAGCTACAGGAAGCTGGACTCGACTGTCATACAGGAAGCTAGCAGGATGGAGATGACATATGGTCCTTGATAGAGCTACACATCTGCAGAGATACTGCACATTGCAGGACAAATATTCCCTTTGGAAGCTTCCCAAAAACAGGCTGTGTCTTATCTATTGGTGTAATTTGTACTCCAGGATTTATGGTAACAGATTGATGACAGAGACCCCTCTTCTGTGGGAAACTCTGCATTATCAATAATCAAACTAATCATAAGTTGGAGTCTGGTGCCTTTGAGTCCAACAAGCATGTCCCCAAAACACATTTTTCCAATGCAACCTTTGCAGCTGGACCTGGAGCTGGTTTTGAGGTTAAGTCTCCATGATTCAGAACAAGCCTTGCTTCAGATTAAAGAGGAATCCATCACCTCAGCTGACCTCCAGTTCTCTGATCAGACCCTCCTGTGATCAGGTTCCTCTCTGAAATTGGAGCAGCAGTATCTGTGTCAGAAATCAGCTGGAAACACGGCTCAGTAAAGAGAAGTCTGTTCCTCCTTTCAGAGGCTCTGCTTTATTACCTCCAGGCCTTTAAAGTTAAATTAACCTACACTAAAAAAAAGAAGCTCTGAGACTTCAGCGTGAGACCAGACCGGCTGCACAGCTGCTGAGTTAGCAATCACTGCAGCTCCAAATGAAACTGAAAAATCACTTTGATAACAGCGGGACGTCTGGAGAGGAACGTCTGATCGAGGTAATACATCCCAGACTCCCCTCCACCTTTTTCATACGGGCGTAGGAATATGTTTGAACAGAGAAATAATCCCTGAGACCAAGTTATCCACCGACTTCCTGTCTCTGTCTCAAGTTACTGATGTTTTCAGTGACTTCAATAAACTGCAGAGTCAATTTGATGCATCTCTTTGGAGTGTGTTGATATAAAAACAAAGAAATGAGTCTGTACTTCCAAGAAAAGTTGAACAAAGCTACAAAAATGGGACAAATTATTCAAACTTTAAACTGCAGGGGAGATGAAGAGGAACACAAAGAGCCTGAAGAGGAGTTCTAATGCCCGGGGGAGTTTTGGATCTCTGCATCTCAGAGACGATCCGGTCCTGTTCTCTGGATTCAGATGCTGCAGGTTGAAGCTGTTGCAGCAACACGTCTGCTGCCCGTGCAATAACATTCTGAACTGTATGTAAATATATATTTGTAGATGAGTAAGATAAATATTAAATAGTTAATGATGAGTGAAGTTGTTTCGTTCATCTGTGTTGTCTGATTGATGACGTGTTTTAGACTCTGGTTGTACATGCTCAGTCGCTCCTCGTCAATATAAGAGATAGGAACATGTCCGGGTGCTCCTGCCCTGCGCCCAGAGCTGAATGCAGCTGGACGGGGCCGACGTCACAGCCGCCTGTCATAAAGTGTGGCTGACGATCGGACAGAGATAGGGATGGGTACTGAATTCTGTACTTTTATAGGTACTGACAGAATTCCATTGGTACTACTGAGTACTGATTCACGTAAAATCAAACGGTACCATGTTTCGGTACCTGAACGCATCCTTGTGACTGTGAGGGAGTGGAAGAGGAGGTGATTTTCCATACTTTCACCCTGTAATAAAGTCAGAGACTGATCGGGTGGACGTCTCTGCTCCCTGCAACTGCACGGGAGTGCGCCAAACGGAGCCTGCAGCTGACGGGTGCGTGCACTCACCGCGAGGAGAACGTACCAGGAGAAGCTCCATGTGAAAGAGCATGGCAGACCTGATGAGCCGAACATCACTGCAGAGGCCAAGCCAAAGCTTTCTCGATCTTTACAGCAGAAATAAACATGTCTACACCCTGGTTCAAAAGACGAGTGTAGTCTGGATAGATCATTTCTCGATCGTCTCACACTGTACGGGGGGTGAATTTATTCATAACGCAGTATTGAGATTACAAGTCTTCCAATGAGAGGCACAGCTGACTTGATTGGCAGGCGGGAACACTGTAGCTGTTGGCGAGGAGACTCAAAGCCCCGCCTCTTTATGTCACAATCACTCCACAGCAGTTAGGTTGAGTTCAACATTTCCAATATGGCTGCCGCCGATTGGTTTCAAAACAGCGTTTCAGAAAAAGATGATTGACGTCACAGATACTACGTCCATTATTATAATTTTTTTAAGTTATATTTTTGGGGCTTTTTGTCTTTATTTGATAGGACAGCTGAAGAGAGACAGGAAATGTGGGGAGTAGAGAGAGGGGGAAGACATGCAGGAGATGGTCGACCGGTCAGGAGTCGAACCGGCGA
>NW_023260130.1:51233-52342 GCF_009762535.1 Notolabrus celidotus
CTGTGCCTCATACTGTTCGAGCGCTGTCAGAGCCGCGCGGCGCTGCCAGGGGAACAGACAGAGCCATGCACGACATATTGAGCAGCCTATTTTTTGTGCTGAACACAGTGCTTTTGACAAACGGAGATGCCTGCACAGCTGCCTCTGCAGTGTTTATCTTCCACGGAGCCGATAAAAGGCCTGAAGATGAATGGAGGAGTTTTGTTATATTGAAGAGAATAACAGATTATTGCTGACAGGCAGTTTAATTTGGAGCCTAAGAAGCTGTCTGATACATCTCCTCCACTCAGGAAATAAACGGCAGCCTCTTGTGAGTTTGAAAGAGGCAGTCATCATTTTTTTAATTTCAGGACAGATTTGTCCTCACAGGATGAGCTGGATCCAGTGAGGAGGACTTACTTTATGAGGCCCTTTCAGACCGCAGGAACTTTTCCATAGTACTGGGAACTGAAGAAGCCCCTCCCTCTTTGTTGGAATGACTCTAGATCCCTGTTCTGTTAAGACCGGATTAGATCCAGTCCCATCTTCCAGACAGGACTCAGTCTGATCTCATCTTAATCCACCATGAGCAGAGCACTTTGCAGCATTTAGCAAGTTACAGTGGCAAGGACAAACTTCCTTTAACAGGCAGAAACCTCCAGCAGGACCAGACTCATGTTAGACACACATCTGCTGAGACCGTGTTGGAGAGAGGGATAGAGGGAGATGAAGAGAGAGAGAGAGATGATAGTGGGGAGACGGATAGTAGTAGTTGTAGCAGCTGGAGTCTGGACCACGTCCACAGCAGCAGAGATCCAGAGGAACCTACGAGACAAGGGAGCTCAGGGACAGTCCATCCATCCATCAGTCAATCCATCAGTCCATCACTCCATCAATACATTCATCCATTCATTCATCCATCCATCAGTCCATCTATCCATCAATCAGTCCGTCCATCACTCCATCAGTCCGTCCATCAGTCCATCAGTCCGTCCATCCATCAATCAGTCCATCCATCAGTCCATCTGTCCATTCATCTGTCCGTCCATCTGTCCATCCTCAGATACAGATCATCGAGTCCATCATCGGGGTCAATGCCATTCAGTCCATTCCATCAGTCCATCCATCAG
>NW_023260131.1:0-5165 GCF_009762535.1 Notolabrus celidotus
CTTAATCCACCATGAGCAGAGCACTTTGCAGCATTTAGCAAGTTACAGTGGCAAGGACAAACTTCCTTTAACAGGCAGAAACCTCCAGCAGGACCAGACTCATGTTAGACACACATCTGCTGAGACCGTGTTGGAGAGAGGGATAGAGGGAGATGAAAAGAGAGAGAGAGATGATAGTGGGGAGACGGATAGTAGTAGTTGTAGCAGCTGGAGTCTGGACCACGTCCACAGCAGCAGAGATCCAGAGGAACCTACGAGACAAGGGAGCTCAGGGACTCCAGAAAGGTCTAAGAAAAGAGAGAAGAGAGGGAGACCAGAAGAAAGAAAAAGAGGAGAAGAAATAGGGAAGGAAAGGATAGAAGGAAAGGACTGGATAAGAAAAGGAGACATAAAGGATGAAAAAACATGGAAAGAACAAAGAGAGAAAGAAAGAAAGTAAGAAGGAAGGAATACAAAATAAAAAAGAGAAAGAAGTAAAGAAATCAAGAAAGGACGGAAGGATTAAATGAAAGGAAAAGAGAAGTAAAGAAAGAAGGACAGAAAGAAAAAGAAAAAAACAAAGGAATAAAAGAATGGAGAAGAAGAAAGAAAGAATTAAAGAGGGAATGAAGGGAAAAGGGAAAGAAAGAGAGAAGGAACAAAGGAATAAAAAAGAAAGAAGTTATGAAAGAAAGACAAGAAAGGACAGAAAGTAAGAAAGATAGAATGGAAGGAAAAAGGAAAGAAAGAAGGAAGGAATGGAAAAGGGAAAGAAAGAGAGAAGGAACGAAGGAATTAAAAAGTTATGAGAGAAAGGCAAGAAAGAAGAAAAGAGAGAAGTGAAGAAAGAAAGCAGAAAGGAAAAAGGAAAGAAAAAACAAACAAAGGAATGACAGAAAGAAGAGAAGAAAAGAAAAGAAAGAAAGGATGAATAACAGACCCCAAAAAAGGAATCTCCAGCAGAGATCCAGAGGAACCTACGAGACAAGGGAGCTCAGGGACTCCAGAAAGGTCTATGGTTAGTAACTTTAATGGGACAGGAAGAGTTAAAGTGAGAGACAGGCAGAGAGAGGAGAGAGAGGGAAAGACAGGATCCCAGTGTGTCAGTCTAAGCCTATAGCAGCATAACTAAGACCTGGTCCAAGCCTGATCCAGCTCTAACTATAAGCTTTATCAAAAAGGAAAGTTTGAAGCCTACTCTTAAAAGTAGAGAGGGTGTCTGCCTCCCGGACCCTGACTGGTAGATGATTCCAAAGGAGAGGGGCCTGATAACTGAAGGATCTAAAAGTAGTATGGGAGGTAGAGACTAAAGATTGGTGTTTTTGTTTTCAGGGGTCTCCTGCTGCTCGTCGTGCTTTTGTTCCCATCTTACGCAGCGGTAAATTCAACGTGTTGCTGACCACATACGAGTACATCATTAAGGACAAACAAGTGCTAGCTAAGGTGAGAGCGCGGCGATGTAAAGGTCACACAGTTTGTCTTCTTGCTCTTGTCTTCCTTTGTTCTGACTCTGATATTTCCTCTCAAAGCTGCGCTGGAAGTATATGATAGTGGACGAGGGCCACCGTATGAAAAACCACCACTGTAAGCTGACCCAGGTCCTCAACACTCACTACTTGGCCCCGCGGCGTGTGCTGCTGACGGGAACCCCGCTGCAGAACAAGCTGCCCGAGCTCTGGGCCCTGCTCAACTTCCTGCTGCCCACCATCTTTAAGAGCTGCAGCACGTTCGAGCAGTGGTTCAACGCCCCGTTCGCCATGACGGGAGAGAAGGTGAGTGACGGGTTTGTGATGCTGCGTGAAATCCCTCTAATCCTACCGCCTTCCTCACCTCTCCCTCCTTCCCTCCTTCCCTCCTTCCCTCGCTCCCCGCAGGTGGACCTGAACGAAGAAGAAACCATCCTCATCATCCGGCGTTTACACAAAGTGCTGCGGCCGTTCCTGCTGCGCCGACTCAAGAAGGAAGTGGAGGCTCAGCTGCCGGAGAAGGTCAGAGCGCTTTTTAAGATTCACTTCACTCCTCCTCGTTCAAATCAGCGTGTGCAACATTAAGACATCTCCCTCCTCGTTTCCTCGCAGGTGGAGTACGTGATCAAGTGCGACATGTCGGCGCTGCAGAGGGTCCTGTACCGACACATGCAGGCCAAGGGAGTGTTACTCACAGACGGGTCAGAGAAGGACAAGAAGGTACGAAGAAGAAGAAGAGGATGATTAAACCTGTGAAAGTCTCAGACGTTTGAGTCTAACTGATTGTTGTTTCTGTGTCTTCAGGGTAAAGGTGGAACGAAGACCCTGATGAACACTATCATGCAGCTGAGGAAGATCTGCAACCATCCCTACATGTTCCAGCACATCGAGGTGACGCGGACGCTCTCACAGGTTCTCCCAAAGACTTCAAAGTGTTGTTTAAATTACTGACCGAGGTGTTTCTGTCTCACAGGAGTCGTTCTCTGAGCATCTTGGTCACTCTGGTGGAATCGTCACCGGGTACGTAAAGGGTTAAATTCTCTGTTCTGGTCTTCTTCTCTTTTCGCTTGGTGTTAATCCTCCCTCCCGTCTCTCCTCAGTGCCGATCTGTACCGCGCCTCCGGGAAGTTCGAGCTGCTGGACCGCATCCTGCCCAAACTCAGGACCACAAACCACAAAGTGCTGCTCTTCTGTCAGATGACCTCGCTCATGACCATCATGGAGGACTACTTCGGCTACCGCAACTTCAAGTACCTGCGTCTGGACGGTGAGAGGCTGTCGGCTCTTTAATACTAATACTACTAAAAAGTAGTATTAGTATTAAAGATTCTCCAAGACAGTTTACAAGAAAATAAATGATGCAATAGAAAAGGAGAGGAAAGCAAAACAAAACAATGAATCAGTTAAAGGTTAAAGCCTTTCTAAAGGTGGTTTTGAGTCCAGAGTTGAAGTTGATGAGTGAGGGAGAGAGTCTGAGGTGTTGGGGGACAGAGTTCCAGAGGGTGGGGGAAGCGACAGAGAAGGCCCTGTCCCCCCAGGTTCAGTGCTTGGGTTTGGTGAGAGGGGTGAGGAGGTTGGCGTTGGTGGGATTGCATGTTTGCAGAAGGTCAGTGAGGTAGGAGGGAGCTAGATTTATGGAGGGCTTTGTAGGTGATGAGGAGGATCTTGTACTGGATTCTGGAGGTGATGAGAAGCCAATGGAGGCTCTGGAGGACTGGGGTGATGTGGTCTCTGGAGCAGGAGTGAGTGAGGAGGCGTGCAGCTGAGTTTTGAATGTATTGTAATTTGTTGAGGAGGGTGTTGGGTGAACCGTAACGGATGCTGTTGCAATAATGGAGTCTTGAGGTGATGAAGGCGTGGATGAGAGTTTCAGGGAGGGGCGGAGACGGGCGATGTTTTTGAGGTGGAAGAAAGCAGTTTTTGAAAGTTGGTTAATGTGTTGTTGGAAGTTGAGGGACTGATTGAAAATGAAGCCAAGGTTGTGGATGTGGGTTGAAGCTGAATCAGTGGATTTATCAGTAGTGAGTGAGAAGTCTGGGCAGGTGGAAGTGATATGATAAGAATCCAGTTGAGTTCACTCTTTTGTGAACGAACTCAGATCGACTCTTTTAACGCTCCGATCTTTCGTCCGCTGACAGGAACCACCAAGGCCGAGGATCGTGGCATGCTGCTGAAGACCTTCAACGACCCGGCGTCTGAGTACTTTGTGTTCCTGCTCAGTACCAGGGCAGGAGGTCTGGGGTTGAATCTGCAGTCTGCCGACACAGTCATCATCTTTGACAGCGACTGGAACCCTCATCAGGTACTCGCACACGGCTACGTTTTCATTTTGTGCACAAGATCTGACCGTAAAATCCAGAATATGAGTCGCCCCTGTAGTTCTTCAGGGAGTCTTCAGAGGAACAAGGTTTAACTTTGTTCCTGCATGAAGACTTCCTTTACATTCAGTAATGTGCAGATTGGATGCAGATGTGGAGCCTCCTTCTAACACCCTCTGTTATCGCCCCTCTGTACGGTCGCTGAGCTCAGACGGAGATCTGACTCATGGGGATGTTTTTTGCTGAAGTGTTTTCCACTTAAAGAGGAATAAAACTAAATGATTGGGGTTGTTTATTAATCATTGATGTTTGTAGAAGCGACCCCCCCCCCCCACAGTCCCCAGGTCTGAACCCGTCCCGTCTCTCTGTCTTCCAGGACTTGCAGGCTCAGGACAGAGCCCATCGTATCGGGCAGCAGAACGAGGTGCGCGTTCTCCGCCTCTGCACCGTCAACAGCGTGGAGGAGAAGATCCTGGCGGCGGCAAAGTACAAACTGAACGTGGACCAGAAGGTCATCCAGGCCGGCATGTTCGACCAGAAGTCGTCAGGCTGTGAGCGCCGCGCCTTCTTACAGGCCATTCTGGAGCACGAGGAACAGGACGAGGTCGGGACTCGAGGCGGCTGCCGTGCTCGGGGGGCTTGGGTGGGTGTGATCTGAACATGTTAGCATATCGCACACCCACCCACATCCACCGTGCGCTGCCCTTCTCGTTATTCTCTCTTTTCCCTCTTCTTCTTTTTTCCTTTTCCCTCAGGTTTTCATCAACACAGACTTCACCTTTTTTTTTTTTTTTCGGTGCTCGTGTGATTCTTCATCTTTCACACTAACGTTTAAACTTCTCCCTGTTCCCTCCTTCCTCCCTGTCTGCTTCTGACGTTAGCTTTGCAGCTACATTTTTCAGTTTGAAGAGAGATGCTTGGATTAAAGTCCCACTCCAGACAGTTTCAGCAGACGTAACTGTCCCTTTAAAGATCAGGAACAGGATCAGTTATCAGGAGACCAGACGGCCAATGAAGCACAAGAAACTCATAATCTTAATATCTTTGAAATTGCTGCTTTATAAAAAAACTTCACCCCCTCACAGTGTGTGACGATCAAGAAATGATCTATCCAGACTACACTGGTCTTTTGAACCAGACTGTAAACATGTTTATTCCTGCTGTAAAGATCGGCTTTTTCCCATTCATGTGTATGTGACTTCCGGCACTTCCAAAGCCAGCCTCAAGTGGATCCTGGATGAGCACTTCCACATCGGACTCTTGGTTTAACCAGACACAGCCTACATACAACTTTATCTCCATTTACTAGATCAACATACTGACAAACCACGTCGTGCTACCAGACCACATCTGTCCGCTGTGCTCCTTTACATCCAGGTAGTAGAGCCTTATAGGAGTTACA
>NW_023260131.1:5665-51199 GCF_009762535.1 Notolabrus celidotus
CTTCTTTCTTTCTGTCTCTCTTTCTTTCTTTCTTTCTTTCTGTCTCTCTTTCTTTCTTTCTTTCTTTCTTTCCTTCTTTTATCAGTGGAGCTGTTTTCTGATGATTCTCCAATAAAATGCATTTCCTTAAATCAAGTTCTCCTTGTTTCTCTTTCAGGAACGATAGCCTACCTCTTCTTCACCAACCGTCACGAGGTCAGAAAGATGACTCTGGACAAAAGCGAGTACACCAGAGTGATCCCCCGTCTGAAGAACGTCGTGGCTCTCGACATCAACATGGCCTCCAAGGAGATCTACTGGTCGGACATCTCCCACAAGAAGATCTACAAGTGAGACCAAGAGAGAGAGAGAGACAGAGAGAGAGAGAGAGAGAGAGAGAGAGAGAGAGAGAAGAACCTGGATTAAGTTCTGTTCTGTTTTCCTTTAACTCCCGCCTGACTCAATCTCTCACTCTTCCCTCAGAGCTCCGATGGACTCGGCTGGCGACATCTCGCATCAAAGCGAAGTCGTCTGGAGCGGCGTTGATGCTCCTGAAGGGATCGCTTACGACTGGGTCCACGGGAACCTGTACTGGACCGACAGCATCCGCAGCACCATCTCCGTGGTGACCGCTGATGGGCAGCGCCGCAAAACTCTCTTCAGGCGAGACTTATCGAAACCACGCGCCATCGTGGTCGACCCCGAGCGCAAGTAAGACTAATGACCCACGCCCCCCTGAGTCCTGTTTTAATCAGTTTGTGTTAGACCCAAAATAATAAAAGTTCTCTGATGACACTTTACATGTAGACCCCCCTTCCACCAAGGAAACATTTCCTTTAAGCAGGTAGAAACCTCAGGCAGGACCAGGACCAGACTTATTAGTGAAGAACCAGCTGTCACAAATCCTAATAAATAGAGTTTTAACTGAATCCTGATCCCTGTCCTCCAGCTTCCTGTACTGGACCGACTGGGGGAATCCTGCCAAGATTGAGAAAGCAGGTCTGAACGGAGGAGACCGGACTCCCCTGGTCACCGACAACATCGAGTGGCCGAACGGGATCACGCTGGGTAAGCTCCGCCTTTCAGTTCTAATTCATATTTAACATACTTTGTTCATGCACATTTTTCCAAACTATAGCAAGTGTTATCTCAGCTTGTAGAGACTCAGGTCATAAAGTGCACCTGAACTCTTCGTAGTTCTATAATCCAGTGGATAAACACCAGAATGATTAACTTCAGCTAACAACAGATCCACAGTTTTGTTATTCTTCTAACTTTGTGAAGAACCTCCTCTAAGGAATTTTAAACCTCCTCTCAGGAATTTCTTACGATCCCATAATAAGTGAACGGTGTTCCTGTAGCTTTGTCCGTCTGAAGTGGATTAAAGTGTTTGGGTTTAGACGGTGTTATGACCTGAAATCAAGCAGAGTTATATCGGCTTTACAAACTTAAATATGCAGCACAGAGAGCAGAAACTCTGAAACAAAGGTAAACTTATACAGACAACAGACTGGTAGCTGCAGGTGGTGAAAGTTTTATGTCTTTAATGCATCTTATCAATCTGTATCAAAGTGTACCGAGCTTTATAAAGTGGGCCAGGTTGTGCTGCCAGCTCTTTTACTGCACACCTTTATGACTTCCTGCTGGCTCTGCTATTAGAGGTCGTTGACCCACCCACGAGGACAGATGAAGCACAAGTGTTTGAATCCTTAAAACTCAGGTGCTTTCTTTCTTTCTTTCTTTCTTTCTTTCTTTCTTTCCTTTCTTTCTTTCTTTCTTTCCTTTCTTTCTTTCTTTCTTTCTTTCTTTCTTTCTTTCCTTTCTTTCTTTCTTTCTTTCTTTCTTTCCTTTCTTTCCTTTCTTTCTTTCTTTCTTTCTTTCTTTCCTTTCTTTCTTTCTTTCCTTTCTTTCTTTCTTTCCTTTCTTTTCTTCCTTTTCTTTCTTTCTTTCTTTCTTTCTTTCTTTCCTTCCTTCCTTCTTCTTTTCTTTCTTTTTTTCTTTCCTTCCTTCCTTCTTCTTTTCTTCCTTTTTTTCTTTCCTTCCTTCCTTCCTTCCTTCCTTCCTTCCTTCCTTCCTTCCTTCCTTCCTTCCTTCCTTCCTTCCTTCCTTTCCTTCCTTCCTTCCTTCCTTCCTTCCTTCCTTCCTTCCTTCCTTCCTTCTTATTCCTTCCTTCTTTCTCTTTCTTTCTTTCTTTCTTTCTTTTTCTTTCCTTCCTTCCTTCCTTCCTTCCTTCCTTCCTTCCTTCCTTCCTTCATTCCTTCCTTCCTTCTTTTCTTTCTTTCTTTCTTTCTTTCTTTCTTTCCTTTCTTCCTTCCTTCCTTCCTTCCTTCCTTCCATCCTTCCTTCCTTCCTTCCTTCCTTCCTTCCTTCCTTCCTTCCTTCCTTCCTTCCTTCGTTAAATAAAGGGGTCTTATATGTAATCATGTCTCACCTGTTGACCCTGGTCCCTCTCCCCCCTCAGACCTGCTGAACCAGCGGCTCTACTGGGTGGACTCCAAGCTGCACACTCTCTCCAGTATTGACGTGGAGGGCGGTGGTCGTCGCACCATCATCTATGATGAAAACAGCCTGTCTCACCCTCTGGGTCTCACTGTGTTTGAGGTAGGTATCGACCACCTGCTGTTAGCATGTCAAACACAACATGTCAGAAGCTCCTCATAACACGCCTGAACTGTAGTGTTTATCTCCTGGTTGTTGAAGTTTGGTTGGACTTTGTGCTTCCAGGAACGAGTGTTCTGGACAGACGTCAGCAACAACGCCATCTTCAGTGCAAACAGGCTCACAGGTGATGACATCAGACCTGTAGCAGAGCACCTGTCGTCACCGGAGGACATTATCCTCTACCATAACCTCAAACAGCCTGCTGGTAAGAGACTGCACACACTCCTGCTGGGGATGTTGGGTACATGATCGTCTTTATTGTGCTCTGCTAAATGTTAACGTGACCTCCATAAGAATCTGAAACATGTGCAGCAGTTGACCCAGACTGAAAGAACAACCTGTTTCCATTGCAGGGAGGAACTGGTGCCAGGTATCTGTCTGTGAGTTCATGTGTCTGGCAGCTCCACAAGTGGGCAGACATCCCCCGAAATACACCTGCGTCTGTCCGGACAACATGATGCTGGCCCGGGACATGAGGACGTGTGTTCCTGGTGAGTCAGCTTTAAAAAAGAAAACACTCAAATCTCTCAAGTTGTTCTTCTTCTGACGCTCACTCTTCCTCCTCTGTTCGTATTTCATCAGCTGTTCCCACACCTGAACCCCCCACACCGCCTCAAGTTCCAGCAACCAACCCGCCCCCCCAGCCAGCAGTTCCACAAAGCACCACTCCCAAACCAAAGGTCCAAACCACGCAGAGACCCCAGCTCAGCACCACACCGAAGCCTCAGGTACGCACCACCGCAGCGCCAATCGTTACCACCAAAGCAGCAGCCAAGCCCGCCTTAAGAACCACCACCAAGCCTCCTGCAAGAACCACCACACCAGAACCCAGGACCCTGCCACCCAAGCCAACAGAGCCAAAGATTCTCCAGACCACCACGGAGGCTCCAGTCACCTCATCAGGCAAGTCCAAGTACCCCTGACTTTAAACTAAGTGTATTTATCATAGTTAATAATACCTCAGAGTCCTGATAGAGAACATAAAACTGACGTGCTGCACAGTTTCAGATCATCTTAGTTTTCTGTGTCGGCTTCTCGTGTTTTTGATATTTAATAAAATAACCCGACCTGAGTTTCAGCAAAACACGTCATGTGCTAACATTCAGGTCTTTTGGGTTTGAAGGTGCAACCCATGAAGACGTTACAAAAACAACGTCTCAGTAATTAAATATATATGCGAAAAAAAGCGATGCGTTGCGTTGCGATGCGAAGCGTTTCGAAGCATTTCATGGCAACACATTACGATGCGTTGCGAAGCATTGCATGGCAACGCATTGCATGGCAACGCATTACGATGCGTTGCGATGCGTTGCGATGCGTTGCGATGCGTTGCGATGCGTTGCGATGCGTTGCGATGCATTGCGATGCGTTTCGAAGCATTTCATGGCAACACATTACGATGCGTTGCGATGCGTTGCGAAGCATTGCGATGCGAAGCATTGCATGGCAACACATTACGATGCGTTGCGATGCGAAGCATTGCGATGCGAAGCATTGCGATGCGAAGCATTGCATGGCAACGCATTACGATGCGTTGCGAAGCATTGCGATGCGTTGCAATGCGTTGCGATGCATTGCGATGCGTTGCAATGCATTGCGATGCGTTGCAATGCATTGCGATGCGTTGCGAAGCGTTTCGATGCGAAGCATTTCATGGCAACACATTACGATGCGTTGCGATGCGTTGCGATGCGTTGCGATGCGTTGCGATGCGTTGCGATGCGTTGCGATGCGTTGCAATGCGTTGCGATGCGTTGCGATGCGTTGCGATGCGTTGCGATGCATTGCGATGCGTTTCGAAGCATTTCATGGCAACACATTACGATGCGTTGCGATGCGTTGCGAAGCATTGCGATGCGAAGCATTGCATGGCAACACATTACGATGCGTTGCGATGCGAAGCATTGCGATGCGAAGCATTGCGATGCGAAGCATTGCGATGCGAAGCATTGCGATGCGAAGCATTGCATGGCAACGCATTACGATGCGTTGCGAAGCATTGCGATGCGTTGCAATGCGTTGCGATGCATTGCGATGCGTTGCAATGCATTGCGATGCGTTGCAATGCATTGCGATGCATTGCGATGCGTTGCGAAGCGTTTCGATGCGAAGCATTTCATGGCAACACATTACGATGCGTTGCGATGCGTTGCGATGCGTTGCGATGCGTTGCGATGCGTTGCAATGCGTTGCGATGCGTTGCAATGCGTTGCGTTGCGATGCGTTGCGATGCGTTGCGATGCGTTGCAATGCGATGCGTTGCGATGCGTTGCGATGCGTTGCGTTGCGATGCGTTGCGAAGCAATGCATGGCAACACATTACGATGCGTTGCAATGCGTTGTGATACGATGCGAAGCCTTGCCCTGCAAAGCGTTGCAATGCGTTGCGCTTGGTATGTTTCGTATCATCCTGTCTCGTTTTCGTGTCTTATCTTGTCGTTACGTTGCGTGTATCGTATCCTTTTATCTCCGATCTTTCGTATCGTCTTTTTGTGTTCATGGCGTATCTCTTCATATCGTTCCGTTCCATTATTGAAATATGAGTATGGTATCTTTTCTTGTATCATGTTACATCATGTTTCCAGGACTCTTCTGGATTCTGTTCGGGGACTTTTCTAAATGAAATAAAACATTGACCTGTTCTGGGAGCTGATGTCGTGTCGTCTTATCAGACACCAAAACATGTTTTTCCTCTGCTGAACTCTCAGGGTTTGTTTTGGGGACACAGCTGGACTCAAACATACGCGGTCTATACCTTTTTTAGGTCAGTGGGGTGTTTCATGGAACAGAAGCAGCGCGGTCACGTCGGTGCGTTGCCCTCAGACTCACACAACCTAAAGCTTCGTGTATCATTAACTTCTTTGTTGTTGCTCTTCCCTTCAGACTCCAGACCGGATTTTGCAGCAGTCGTACCCAACACGGCCTCCACCACCCCGCTGGCCCTCTACATAATCTTACCTCTGGGTGAGTTTCCTCCCTGACAGTTCAAGAGTCTGAAACATGAACTATAATAACTGAAGCATCTTTAATTCATCATGTCTCTTTATTCTTTGTCTTTATAGCGATCATGTGTATGGTGGCTGTCGGTGGAGTCCTGCTTTGGAGGAACTACAGGCTCAAGAACACCAACACCATCCACTTTGACAACCCGGTCTATCAGAAAACCACAGAGGACCAGGTCCACATTTGGAGGAGCCACAGCCCGGACGGTTACTCGTACCCAAAAGTGAGTCCCATCTTCAACACGGGCAGATTGAACTCACCTTCCCCTCCTTTTTGAGAAGCTTTGTTTTGTTTTATTAGCATCATGTTCTGACTGACGTCCATGTTTCCTGTTTTATCAGAGACAAGCTGTGAGCTTGAACGAAGAGGCAGACAACCCGGCCTTCACAGAGAACTGATAAAGCCAAGCCGAGCGGAGAGAGAGGAGTCTTGATGATAAGCTACCTTAGAGGTCCTTTTGCATTCTTACCTCACACTGCACAAAGAAAAGGGAGTCTAAGCCAGGATGAGACAAGCTGAAACCACTATATCCTCACAGACACACAAGCAAGCGCTCTACAGGGAACCAGGGTCGGACCTCACTGTCAGGTTGCACCTTTTCTTCCATCAGGTTAACAACAGATCCTCAACTAATCAAACCAAATCAACAGACAATCTTTTTTTTACCTGTTCTACACGTGATGATAGCGAACAGGAACACCGCGTCACACGAAAGCCAATATGTGTCTTTGTTTGCATGCGTCTGTTCAACTGAGCTCTTATAACACTGAACTGTGAACGTCCTTTCACTCTCTGAGGTAGAAGTCACAAATGAGTGTTGTAAATATCGCTGTTTAGAATGTTTTTATTTGTGTTCGTGGAACAGTATGAATGTCCGTATGATGAATATGAATTTATAGCAACCAGCTAGCTGAGCTAAGTCCAGAGATGGAGGGAAGCAGGAGGAGAAAGTGAGGCTAGTTCTGTCCAAAAGAAATGAGAAACACAAGAAATACTCTCGTAAACATTCCTCCATGAGATTTAACATCGAACAGGACCACACGACTGAGCCAGGCTAGCTAGCAACTCTTGTTTCCACTTTTCATGCTAAGCTAAGCTAAGCTAAGCTAAGCTAAACTATTTCTGGGTTTATGTACATATCCACCTCACAGATATGAAATGCTACCAAACTTCTCGAAGGCTTAAAAAATGAGCTACACCCGTTTTATGAAACGTGGCGCTCTTCCTTTGACTGTGAACCTGAAGCTAAGAGCGAGCTAACCCACATTAGCATTGAAAATAATTGTTTTTATACTATTTTTATCAAATATATATATTCCATATTTTGTTTGTGAACAGAATGCAACATGTAGTTGGTGGATTTTGATACCTTCAGGCAAAGCTTCCAGCTCTTCCCCACTTTCAAGGCTTTATGCAAAACTGGCTATGCTAACGTAATCTGGCGTTAGCTTCTTGCAATATCAATCTTCTCATCTAAAGACTGGTTTATACTTCTGCGTCTCCCCAACGCAGCAGGAGCTGACACGGACATGAACCCCACATACTTGTGCGTTGATGTGTCCGTGTCACGCTGCAGTTCTCCTCCCAAACTCTAGAGGGCAGTGTGGTCTCTCTGATAGCCGGTCGCCTCCTTCCGGCCCCGCTACGATCTCTTTTTCCTTTTCCTCAGAGATTCAGAGCGTGTTCTGTTAATCTACAGCTGATACATGTTGCTGTTTATCATACAGACGAAGACAGTGATAGAGAGGAGGAGATGAAATACACGGCCGATGAGCGGGGATCCCAGAAGTCCTGTAAAAGCGGGAAACACAAATCCACCTAGCGGACCAATCACAGGGCGTATAGTTACATTTTGGAGGAGGTGCACGTCAGCTAACGACATAGGCCTCTGCGTACGTACAGGAGCTATGCAAACCTCCGGCGTAAGCTACACCGTCGATTTGATGCAGAAGTATAAATCAGTCTTAGCAGATATGAAATGTTACCAAACATCTAAAAAGGTCTTGAAAAATGAGCTACACCCGTTTTATGAAACGTGGCGCTCTTCCTTTGACTGTGAACCTGAAGCTAAGAGCGAGCTAGCCCACGTTAGCATTGAAAATAATTGTTTTATACTATTTTTTTATCAAATCTATATATTCCATATTTTGTTTGGGAACAGAATACGACATGTTGTTGGTGATGGTTGGTGGATTTTGATACCTTCAGGGAAAGAGGCTGTTCCCCTCTTTCAAGGCTTTAAGCAAAACTTCATGCGACATCAATCTTCTGATCTGACTCTGAGCCAAGACAGGGAATGAGTATTTGTCAGACTCCTCTCTATCCAAGCTGTACTTTTGTCCCAACAGAACAGAGGTGTCTTAAGTAAGCTAACTTAAATAGAAATTTTGGGTATCTTTACTTTACTGGAGTAGTTATTTTTCAGCCGACTTTTTACTTCTTCTCCTTACATTTTAGAAACAGCCTTGATTCTCTTATTTCATTTCAGATTGTCATCTTTAAAAAAAACAGAAAAACAAAAAACATATCCTGATAAATCACCATCCGGATAGAGGCCAAGTTTCTTACTCATTACACTAATGGTATTAATAGTGTCTTAATGAAGTAATCAAACATTTTGGCGAGCTTAGATTACTTTGAAGTGATCTAGCCTTCATGTTGAGTAAGACCCTGTTAGTCCACACCAGCAGTTCCAGGTCTTGAATGTGTCTTGGATCTTGATGCTTGGATGTACATTTCCATTCCAATGAAGACAACATGTCTGTGAAGTTTGACTTTTTGCACCGTTAAAATACTTAAAGGCAACATGTCATCATATCCTCCGCTCCATGAAACACATTAATGCTCTTTAATGTGTTTGCATTTTACTAAAATGAGTTTATTTTCAATGGGCATGAACGCAACTGAAACAGGTGCAATCCAAATATTTCAACATGAACATATTAATATAACATTATAGTCATTATGGCCTTTAGAACATGTGTTTTTGGGAGGTGGGGTCGTGCACTATAGGCTCCTGTGGTGCAGTCTAAGCTTTTGTCCTTAAAGGCATTTTTCCCCTTACATTACTTTTATACTTGAAGAAGTTTTGAAACCTTTTACATTTTAACTTGAGTAAAAAACTTGAGTTGATACTTCAACTTCTACAGAAGTCTTTTTAAACCCTAGTATCTCGACTTCTACCTGTGACTTTATGTGAAACACGAACTCCTCGTGAGTTCACCTGCATGACCTCAATAAGACTTTGAGTTTTAAACCAGCGACTGCCTCAGTAATGGAGAGAATATATCATCCAAAGGGACCTAAAGACGCTGCTGTAGCTGACCTTAAAGAAAACCCCTGACACTCAGTGTTCAGCCTTGATTTATCCTGTGTTCAGTGATGGCCTTCAGCCTCCCCATGTGGTCACAACACGCTCCCAGCTGCTGTCAGGAGGCGAGTTTCAGCCCCTCTCCTGATTTGTTGACGGGCCGTCTGTACATCGGGGAGCCTCCTTTAAATTCACCCTCCCCTCCTGGGAGGGCCGACGCATTCCTGAAGACTGGAAAGCTTTGAAGCAACCACGTGTGACCAATCGGGTCAATGCTACTGCTCTGTGTTTATTTACATCCTCCCTCAGGACCAGAACTTGAACTTGCCTTACACCAGCATTCCTTACAGAAGAAAGCCACGTGCCTCATGGCGGGGGGTTCAAACACAGTGCCCGGATGTTGTCGCGTGTTCAGCTGTACAGTTAAAAAGCGTGTGCCTTGTTAGAAACATGTTGTGTTCACTTGTTCATGTTGGTGCTGTTGAACTCAGTGAGTCTGTATAAAGTCAGAGAGTCTGTTTATGTGCAGTATGTGTGACAGCGATCAGAGACAGAGTTATTGTATGACCGGTTGAAGGACCTTTAATGAGAAACATTGATTCGTGCTCGGGGAGCGGTACAGTCCTTTCACACTCAGACTAACAGTGCACGTTGATTGTGTAAATATAATGTTCATAAATGTAAATATTTGTTCCTCTGTGTGTGTGTTTTGTAATATCAGTGTTCTAGACTTTGTTGTAAACTTTGGACATTTGATGTACATAAATAAATGCTTCTATTTATTATAGATTCACTGCTGTGTGGCCTCACTGTATCAACACTTACAGTCTCTGTTAGCTGTTAGCATGACTTTCTCATGCAGTCTGTTTCAGCTTGTTAGCATTAGCTTAGCTATAGAACTTTAAGCTAACTATTTAATGATCACCTTAGCTAACTATTTCATCTGAGTTCAGCTACTATTAGATAACTTTAACAACTTGGAGTCCTAATTCAACTTTTTAACCCTCCTGTCATGTTCGTATCTCAGGGACAGCAACAATGTTCCTGGGTCAATTTGACCCGGGGCTTATTTAATTATCCAAAAGTGTCAGAAACCCAAAAAATCCCAATAAACATTTTTAAATCTCATTTTTAACTCCATTACTGACCATTTAAATCAATATTTAGTCCATTGGTGTTCTTTAAATCTCACAGATCATGGTTCAGTGAGGAGAACTCCTTTTTAATGAAAATTAATGTTAAAACTTTTTTAAATGTACATTGGAAAGACCTAAATATATATACAATAGTTTTACATAACAAAGATTTTTTTATATTTGATTTTGAATTTTGATTTTGCTGCCCAGATGTTTAGGCTGTTTTCAGCAGGTTTTGAAGACATATACTACTTCAAATGTGAAATGAACCATTTTGATTTTATATGTTGATTTCACATATTAAACCAAGCAAAGACGTTTCATACTGAAAAAATACTTTTTATTTTTTTTATTTTTGAACTTTAAAAAGGGTCAATTTGACCCACAACATAACAGGAGGGTTAAACTACCTAATAACTGAGTTATTTCACTTTCTACTTTTGATCCTGTAACATGCTAACTGTTAGCACTGTTAGCCCAATACTTTTATCATTTCAATAATTACACAAATATTATTTAGTATTATTTACAGTGTCTCTCTGTAACTGAAAGCCAACTTTAAAGGCCCTGTGAGGAGTTTTGAACTGGCTGAGAAACAGACTGAAAATGATACTGATGCCTCTTTATGACCTTCAATAGCAAACAAGACCATCAGCAGCAACACTGACACCTTCTCTGTTGTAATTTTTAATGCCTGAAACTGCCCTGGGGGGGTAGGTGTAGGACCAGATGATGGACATCTTGGTTCAGAAACATCCTTTATTTGACTGTTTTCATGGAAAATAATCACATTGCCTGATAAAGTTGACAGTTGAACACAACAGGATGAGGCTTTTGTTGAAAACACTACTTTTGCATGTATAGGACAAGAGATAAGAGGTATCACTTTGTCCACAAGGGGGGCGCCAGAATCGATACAAAACAAAAGTTCCTCACAGCAGCTTTAATTGCTTATTTGTATTCTCACTTTAAATTATTTAAGTTGTTTACTTGCACACTTTAAGCTAGCAATTTTAGCTGTCACAATTTGCTATTTCATAATTTTGTTTATGTTTAAAGCTTTTCCCTTTTTTTTAAATATTGGTGTAAATCACACAATATTACTCAAAAATGTTAAGGACAAATTAAGTCAAAACTATTGGACTGAAAACAACTTTTCCACTTTATTGTTTTTTAAATACTGAAGTTGAACTTTAGTCCAACTCGGCTAAAATGTGAATTTTTATTATAACAAAAATATGGATATTATATCGGAGGTCAAAGTATCGCGATATGTTGCTGTATTGATATTTTTTCACACCTCTAGTCTTTATATAACTCGTGACTTTTTGTTTGATGTATCAACAGTTTACATTTGCGTTAGCTAACATTTTAAAATGCTAATCATCCGCCTCCTGTAATGGTATTAGCTGTTCAGTTTCATCTGTTAGCACAGGGGTTCATGAGATATCTTCTAGAATGTTTATTTCTTTTAATTATCTAAAAATAATACATTTAACCCGTTACAGTAAAACAATTATGGACAATAATAGTATCTTAACTTAAAATAAAACCCTGAAAATAGAAAGTGTAATGAGTTTTCTGCCTTTCTTTATTTCCAGATGACTCCTAAGTTTAGGGTTAGCATCAGTAGCAGCAGGTTCATTCATAACACACAGGAAACACAGACACATGCTCATATAGGGAGGGTCATTTTCTGCAGACCAGCTAAATGAAGACACATTAAATCACTCTGAGGGACAGGGGGGGGTCGAGAGTCTTTGGCATCTATATTTTTGGGGGTCGTGGGCTGAAAAGTTTGGGAACCCCTGTGTTAGTCTGTTACTTTAAGCTCATTATTTCAGTGTTTTTAGCATTAAGCTAACTTCTTCAAATGAATCTATTTGTTTGGGGCTGACCTTTCAACTAAAAGCCATCCCATTAGAGATTGTGTTGATTTCAGTTTAGCAGGACTAATGTCAAATAGAGTAGTCGTGATCTATTTCTTACTTTTTAAGAAACGTCTAACTTATAAATATATATATTAATAGATGTTAGTAGTATAGTGTGTTCTGATTGTAGTATGTGGGTCAAAGCCACGTCTTGCTCTCCTCTCTTTGTTGTTCTGAGCGAGTTGGCTCAAGAACACGACAGATGAGAGGGTTTTGAAAAACACTGAGCAGCAGAGTATTCCCTTGTTTCCATCCTGCAGCTTTGGTATGCAGACGGCAGAAGACGTGAAGTGAGGCCTTTTTTTGGCCTCTTGTTATTTTGACAGGGGGGGTCGGGCTGTGCTTTTGTAGCTCTTCCGTGGAAAGCGAGCCCTTTTTCTGGGAAGGTCAGGTGGTCACATTGAGAGGCTGAACCACACACGTTTTCCCCCTAAATCTCCCTCACTGAGAAAAACACGGTGAGGGTGGTGTGCAGACGTCTCTGGAGTGTTTCTGTTTATTTACACATTAAAGTAAATATATCAACCGAGGCAGACCGGAGAGAAAGACTTAATGATTGACTAAAACATAAATACATTAACTCCTATAAGAAGGTGATATGTAGGGGTTTTAACATTTTGAGGATTTTTAGTATTGAAAAGTATTGTGTCATTGATCATAACCTTTTAAAAGTAAACTTAAGACTTACCTTTTTAATCTAGCTTTTAATGTGAAGTAATTTATTTTAGCCCTGGACTGCATTATCAGTATCATTATTAATATTATTTTTATTATTATATTATTTTATTATCATTTTTACTATTTTTATCATTATTATCTAAACCATTGTTTTAACATGTATTTATTTATCTTATTTATTTATTGTGTTCACCTGATCTAGTTAACTCTACCTTATTTTTAACTTTTATTTTCACTCTTACTTATTTTATTAATTTTACTGTGTTGATTTTCTTTTCTTTTTTAAGTATTTCTTCTTTTTTCATGCCTTCTATAATTTTACCATTGCTGTTGTTTTCTTACTGTCTGTTACTCTGTGAAGCACTTTGGGCTACATGTTTCTATGTATGAAAGGTGCTTTATAAATAAAGTTGAGTTGAGTTGAGTTAACCATTTTACTTCTTTCAAATATTTTTATTGTGAAGCAAACGGAGTATCAATCTTTAGTTAATACAATGCTTCAATGTTTTGGAACATTAAAGCTGCTGTGAGGAACTTTTGTTTTGTATAGATTCTGGCGCCCCCTTATGGACAAAGCGATACCTCTTATCTCTTTTCCTATACGTGCAAAAGAAGTGTTTTCAACAAAAGCCTCATCCTGTTGTCTTTTAACAGTCAACTTTATCAGGCAATGTGATTATTTTCCATGAAAACAGTCAAATAAAGGATGTTTCTGAAGCAAGATATCCATCATCTGGTCTGACACCTACCCCCTCTGAGTGGTTTCAGGCATTAAACATTACAACAGAGAAGGTCTCAGTGTTGCTGCTGATGGTCTTGTTTGCTATTGAAGGCCATAAAGAGGCATCAGTATCATTTTCAGTCTGTTTCTCAGCCAGTTCAAAACTCCTCACAGGGCCTTTAATACAACAACCAGGGTTCCCAAGCGTCCTGGAAAAACTGGAAAACCTGGAAAACAGTTGACCAGTTTTCCAGTCCTGGAAAACACCTGGAAAATAATTCCAACATGACTGTGTGTGATCTAACAAGGTTAAAAAAACACATCCCCATTCAACATTTGTGGCCATTTTTGTCACTCAGATCTATTTAGGTCATTAAAGCTCTGATCCTCTGATTATTATTATATATTTATTATCTCAGTAAGACAGCTTCCTGAGTCCTTTGCAGCTCTTTTGTTTTTTATTTAGCTAATTTTATATTTTTTGAGAAAAGAGAAAGCTGAGATGAGAGTTGCTCATCATTGTTACTTGGTTGCACTAATAAAGTGAAGTGCTGTACATCTGTGGTTGCATTGTTCTATAATCAATTTGCCATCATTTTTAATCATGTAAGAGATGATTTCATGGATAGCCATAGACTGCATGTCTTCAATGTAGACTTCCACTGAGAGGAACATATTAGACTATTTAGGGAACTAAATTTAGACTGTCATACCAGCTTGATCATCACTGAAAAATGTCCTGGAAAAGAGTGGGAACCCTGAACAACAAATGAGTAAATACATGAAAAGACAATAAAATGATAAATAAAGTAAAATCAACTAAATGAATAAGTCTTTCCCCGACCCGACCCGCCCACCCAGCGCTATTTAGACTGTCCTACTTCCTGTTTCAAGAAGGAACTAATTGGTTCCCACATCCTAACCATTTTAAGCACAAACACCATGTGTGATTTAAAAGTGATCTCCTCTAATATCAGGTAAGATGGATTTAAAGTGGCACACCACCACGTACATGATGCCATCTCGTCCATGTGGGGGCTTTAATCGTGCAACAGGCTATCAGAGCAGAGAGGGAAAACAAACCACATTCTGACCTCACCAATCTGTGGTCAGACCTGAAGTTAGGCGGGTCACGTGCAAAGTTCAAGGCCGGGAGAGAGCGGAAGTGTTGGGCGATAACAGGGAGGAGATGCAGTGACACATGGAAAGGTAAACAGATAAGGAAACTAGTGGTTCATGTTCACTTTGAGGAAAATCTGACGTGATAAGAGACGTTAAAACAGCAATCTTTGGCGTCATCGTGTATTTCAACATTTACATTTTGTTGTAGTTTCTTGTAAATACATGAATTATTCAAACTGTTATCCAGGCGTGTAAACATCCCACATTCATGACATGTCTAATCAGAGTCCAGCATATTTCACCCAGTTTTCCTGACCTGACAGTGTGAGGCTACCTCATCACCCCGCTCACCTGATCCAACGTCAACAGAAGCAGAGAGGTCAGGTGTACAGTCACCGGTCCGTCTCTGACCTTTACTCAGACTGCGTGTTGTTGGCGTCCAGAGATCATCAGATCAGCCTCCTCTGTGGGTGAGCACACACTACTGACCGGACAACCGCTTGACCAACATACCCACGGTATTTAATCACAGATGTTCACTGATGATAAGAAGTCGGTAGAACTTCTCAGAATCCGACGCAGACATCACATCTCTTTCATTTTGGTCCCTCAGAGACATGTTAGATTCTCTATTCACTTGTTTCTGGGATCCTTTCAGGAGAACTACATCAAGGATTGTGGTTTTTGAATGGACAGGGTCAAAGAAGGCAAATAGAAAGGAACAGAATGGAACCAAATGGAACAGAACAGAAGCCTTAACTGTCAGTCTGCAATGAACATCAACATTTAAGAAGATGACATTCAAGCTTCTGCAGTAACAAAGCAAACATGCATTCAAATTAAACACTATAACATATATACAACATGCTGTAAACATAGACTGTATAAAGAAAGGACGTAGTCTCCATGACGTCACCCATCTGTTTTGACGCCAATCGGCGGCGGCAGCCATATTGGAAATGTTGAACTCAGCCTAACTTCTGTTGAGCTAGTGTGAGGTAAAGAGGCGGGCTTTGAGCCTCCTCGCTAACAGCTACAGCGTTCCCCCGTACAGTGACTCTGTTTTTTGAACCAGACCTGTAAACATGTTTATTTCTGCTGTAAAGATCGTCTTCTTTGAATGGGTGTGTATGTGGTTTCCTGTGTTTCTGCAGCCAGCCTCTAGTGGACGCTTGATGAACTGCAGTTTTTTTCACTTCGCCATTGGCTTCAATCCTCGCGGCTGGAGGTTGCCGTTTGATTGTAGATAATCGGGGCGGCTGTGGATCAGTGGGTAGAGTCGGTCGTCTATCAATGGGAAGGTTGGCGGTTTGATCCCAGCTCCGGCAGTCACATGCCGAAGTGTCCTTGAGCAAGACACTGAACCCCAAATTGCTCCCTCTGTTGTTCAGAGGTGTGTGAATGTGTATGAATGGAATCAGCTAATACTGATGGTCTCTTACTACATAGCAGCCTCTACCATCAGTGAGTGAATGGGTATGAATGGATGAATGTGACGAGTAGTGTAAAAGTGCTTTGAGTGGTCAGACTAGAAAACAGCTATATAAGTACAAGTCCATTTACCATTTACCATATTACACAGTAGATAGACGTTTATTTTTATCATAGACGTAGTATCCCTGATGTCACCCGTCTGTTTCTGAAGCGCTGTTTTGAGGCCAATTGGTGGCGGTGGCGGCCATATTGCTGCTGTCGAGCGAGTGTGACGTCAAGGGGCGGATTTTGAGCCTCCTCGCCAACAACTATGTGTTCCCGCCTGTCAATCAAGTCAGCTGTGCCTCTCATTGGAAGACTCGTAATCTCAATATCTTTGAAATTGCTGCGTTATGAATAAATCCCCCCCCCTCACAGTGTGTGCCGATTGCGAAATGATCTATCCAGACTCCACTCATCTTTTTTTGAATCAGGCTGTAAACATGTTTATTTCTGCTGTACAGATCGTCTTCTTTGAATGGGTGTGTATGTGGTATCCGGCACTTCCAGAGCCAGCCTCTAGTGGACACTCAAGGAACTGCTGTCTTTAACACTTCCTCATTGGCTTCAGTTCTCAAGGCCAGAGGTTGCCGCTTCGCTGGAAATACCAAATAATGTACAATTCAAATGTAATTTCTACTTCCTGTAACAAATGTAACACATTCTAGAATGTATGTTGTAAGTGAATAATGTATACTTCATTGTAGATAATCAATAATGCTCAGCAGATAGACGTATGTGTTTCCACACAGTTTGAACCCTTGGTGAGAGTGTTTACATCAGAGGTGTAATCTGCTGGCTCCATGGCGTCAGAGTTATTAAACTGTGTGACTTGCTGGATGTCTTCGGTCCATGTTTTGGATCATTTCTTAGTAGGTCACGTTTATTTTGGACGCTCCTCTCGGTCCTTTTAGGTTTGCTGTAACAGGCTGTGTATGTCAGCTGTGTCGTCTCATCTATCACACCTTGTTCCCTTCTCTCTCCCTGCGTGGTGTAAACATCCTCTCTGCTGATCCGGGGGAGGAGAGGCGTCCCGTTCTGATTCTGCAAACAGATCCTTACCTGTAGCAGGAAATATTTGTGACCCTTTGATTTGTTGGTGAGTCATCCTTCGTCATACTTTGGACAAGTGGGGCGAGTCCAGGCCTGAAGTATTTACCTACATATGGATCTGCTTCTCTGTGGACGTCACGGAGCACCTGAAGCTCATGTGGTCTTTAAATTCTGGACTGATACAGAAGAAAATACTACTGTGGACATATTTAGAGCTGAAAACACATCTTTGAATAAGAAGTTTGTTACTTTTAGTGTTGCAAGTTTAATATTAAAGGTGACATATCATGCCAAATGGACTCTTTAATGGTTCTCTCCCTGAAATCTGTGTCCCTGTCTACAAACCCCCTGAAAAGTCAAAGAATCCATTCTGCCCCTGTTCTGATTTCTCCACCTTTCTGTAAATGTGTGCTGAAACCAGCCGTTTCAGTTTTCAGTGTTTTTCATACGTCACAACGCCATCCGGTCTGTAACAGGAAGTCAGAGCTCGGAGCTTGTTCAGCCCATAGACTGTATAAAATACAACTCAACCCCTCCTCCGTTTTTCATTCCCTGCACACATGTGTGCTAACAAGGAGCTTAGGAGGGAGGCATGCTAGTTGTAGGCTGTCTTAATAAACACAAAGGTCGCTTTGACTCCCCACGTCTGCAGATTTGAAGATCTAGTGGATGATTTTTAGTTTGCATGGAAAAGTGCTAGCGCTAGTTAGCATAGCCACATAGCTACATGTTGGTAGCTGTGTACCAAGACACACGTCGACATGCTGACAAATAAAACAACAAGAAACACTAAATCTGTGACCAATGGTTCAGAAAGGTCCTGCTGCAGGCGCCTCTCCGTCAGGATCAGATTCTGGATCAGATTCAGAGGGTTGAAGTAACGCGGGTCTGTGAGCGGCCGTGTATATTCAGCCAACATGTAAACATTAGATCAACGTGCTGGACAGCCGAGGCCACACCCACTTCCTGAGGGGGCGTGGTCAGAGAGAAAACAGACTGTTCTGAGGAGGACTGAAGAAGAGGGTTTTTCAGGCAGACCAAAATCTGATTTCAAAGTGTTTTTTTGAGCATAAACTTTAAAGACATGTTTTGGGGACCTCTTAGACCAATATATGATGATGAAAAAAGCGTGATATGTCACCTTTAATATAGTGTTGCAGCTAGTATATGTTATGATGGGGTTTGGTGATAAAATGAGTAATATATAATATAGTCTTTCTTAAAGTAACTCTGTTTGAGCTCGTCCTAGCTTTACAAGCACAGAGTGTAACATTCAGTCAGGTAACAAGGTTGAAATTAACATTTTTTCCACATTAGATAAAAAACAACAAAAGTGGAAAACATCACAATAAAGGAGATGATAAGCAGACACTTTTCTTTTTCTCTTTGAAGACTGAATTCAGAATTCTGAGAATAAAGTTTGAACAAATTTGGAATCAATCAGTTCAGTCCATCACTAAACCACATGAAATAGTTCATGATTGTCTCCCAGCTCGTTCTGGTCCCTGCTGTAACAAACAGCTTCATAATTCATAAAGACGTCTGTGCCAGTGAGCAGCAGAGGTCCCGGACCCGTCAGAGCTTCCAGGAGGAGCTCACCGCAGGGCTTCTTGGAGCTCCTCCGGTCTGCAGGTCCCTGGAGACCGAGCTGTTTGTGCTCACAGTAACTCTGTTGTTGTTTTTATTCTGTTGTTACCATTTCTGTTATTGTTCTGATTATGTTGGAGATGCTAATCTCTAACATGTGAGTTTAAAAATGTGAATATGTTTTTTTAAATAAACACCACATATTCCTGATTGCTTATCATGCTTTGTGAAAATACTACTATTAGTATATTCTACTTATACTCAAGTACTTATAGAAGAAGGTACTTTAACTGGAGTAATAATCTGACTAAGCAATCTAAACTTTGACTCAACATTATGAAGTTGTGTATTTTGAACACCACTGAATAAAAGTCACTTCTTTGTGCAATCACAGTTTCTTTTTTACTTTTAACCTGTGAAATAAAACCCAGTCATTTTCCCTTTAAACTCTCCATACACTGAAAACATGCTCTGTTTGATTAATGCTGTAAAAGAGGTAAAAACACTCAGCAATAGTTTATTTTTAGACATTTTTACAGCAAACATGACAGAGGGTTTTATTAAAGTCTGAGAAGGCACCTGTAAATAACATTTATTATCATTATTATTATTATTATTATTATTATTATTATTATTATTATTATTATTATTAATAATGTTAACGTGATTGTTATTGTTATTGTTATTATGTGGTGTTATTATGTTGTATATTATTATTATTTAGATTATTGTTATTATAATGATTAGTATTTCTTATTATTGTTACAATAAAAATATTTATTACAATGAGTATTTTTAGGGTATTATTATTAAGTATTATTATTATTGTAAATTACTATTGTTTTGAATATTATTATTGTTATTATAATTTAGATTATTGTTATTATCATGATTACAATTTTTTAGTGTTATAATAATAATAATCATAACTATTATGATTGTTCTTTTTGTGGGGTATTATTATTCTGTGGTATTATTATGATTTAGATTATTGTTATCATTATGATTGATACTTTTTATTATTGTTATAATAAACATATTTATCATGATAAGTATTTTTGGGGTATTATTATTATTATTATGAAGTATTAGTATTATTGTAAATTACTATTGTTTTTATTATTATTGTTATTATTATTATGTTTATTATTATTATTTAGATTATTTTTATCATTATGAGTAGTATGTTTTAAATAGTTATTTTTTGGGGTATTATTATTATTATTATTATCTTTATTCTTCTTCTTCCTATTCTTCTTCTTCTTCTTCTTCTTCTTCTTCTTCTTCTTCTTCTTCTTCTTCTTATTATTATTATTATTATTAAGATCTTGTTTAGAGTCAGCAGTAAATCTAGCTTCATAAACCAGATGTATATTTAATGTGTTGATGTGTTCCTGTTTGAAGTCCCGGACATCATCAGCTGGTATGAGTGCGCCCCCTGGAGGACACATCACGTGATCTGTGACGTTTGCAGCGGAAACCACGTGGTGCAGTTTCACACACGCGCATGCCTCAGCTGGAATGCTGTCCTAAAGCTAGCCTGTAGCTTCAGTTCAGCATAAACTAACTTTACCTGTTAAATAGAAACATGTCGGACAGATCCGAGTTTAAGATTAACTCTCAGTTCGCTCAGAAATATGAGAAATACCGACAGAGGGAAGAACTGCAGAGACGTGAGTGTGTTAGAGTCAGTTTACTGTGCTAACTGTGATGCTAACTGTCCATCGAGGGGCAGCATGGTGTGTGCGTGTGTGTGTGTGTGTTAGTGTGTGTGTTTATATCACTGTTTGTGTTTAAAGTGTGTGATATGTTTCTGTCTCTGTATCTTTGCAGTGAAGGATCGATATGGAGACCGAGGAGAGGAGAGTGACTCTGAGTCTGAGTCCAGCTCTGATGACAGTCAAGTGGTTAGCATCCCTCCATCCTCTCTGTCAGCTCTTTAAAACTAACTCTTCTAATAATAATAATAATAATAACAATAATAATAATCCTCTAATTCCATCTTACTGTATTTATTTATTATCTAGTTCAAGTGTTAGTCATTTTTAAAATATATACTGCCCTATTGTAAATAATTATAGTTTAGTTTATTTATTATTATTCATCATGTCGTGGATCATAAAGGTGCCCAGCCCATAGGGACTTACAAAACACTACAAAAACAAAACAAAACAGGAGCAACAACAGAAGAAGAAAGAAGAGCAGTTACAATCCTGCACATGTCCAACAATGACCTAAAGTAATGAAAGAGAGGTACACTTCAGACATTTAACAGTGACAACAACATAATCAGACAGTGTGCTCCTACTCTGCTGAACAGCATTTAACACAAACTGAGCAAACTGAAACACTTTGTGTGTAAACAGGAACTGAAGTCTGTCTTCATCAGACATGGAAAACAACATCAGGACAGTTTTCTGATATTTGGTTGAAAAGGAGGAACCTGAGATCATGATATGATGGACGGTAGAATAAAAAGTGCATTTCATTTTCAACTTCCTCCAGAGGACACAGAGAACACTTCCTCTCCTCCTCTGGGACAGAGTGGAGGTGACCTGTTTCTAATGCCAGAGGAAGGAGACCACATCTCAGCTGAGCACAGACAGACACACTTATTATTTATTTTAATTGATCATGGATTATTTCATTATCATCTTTAGATTTTTACAGATTACCTCAGCATTTTAATATTTTATTCTGTTTTACTTTTAATTTAGCATCTTAGTTTCTTTTACTGGTTTAACATTTTAGTGTTTTATTTTCTTATTAATTTATTTTATTTTGGTGAGTTTAATGTCCTGTATTGAGCTTTAACATCTTATTTCTCCTCAAGTGTTTCCTCATGAAGATACAATGACAGTGTTTCCTCATGAAGATACCATGACAGTGTTTCCTCATGAAGATACAATGACAGTGTTTCCTCATTGATATACCATGACAGTGTTTCCTCATGAAGATACCATGACAGTGTTTCCTCATTGATATACCATGACAGTGTTTCCTCATGAAGATACCATGACAGTGTTTCCTCATGAAGATACCATGACAGTGTTTCCTCCATGAAGATACAATGACAGTGTTTCCTCATGAAGATACCATGACAGTGTTTCCTCATGAAGATACCATGACAGTGTTTCCTCATGAAGATACCATGACAGTGTTTCCTCATGAAGATGCCATGACAGTGTTTCCTCATGAAGATATCATGATAGTGTTTCCTCATGAAGATACAATGACAGTGTTTCCTCATGAAGATACCATGACAGTGTTTCCTCATGAAGATACCATGACAGTGTTTCCTCATGAAGATACAATGACAGTGTTTCCTCATGAAGATACCATGACAGTGTTTCCTCATGAAGATACCATGAGAGTGTTTCCTCATGAAGATACAATGACAGTTTCCTCATGAAGATACCATGACAGTGTTTCCTCTTGAAGATATCATGACAGTGTTTCCTCCATGAAGATACCATGACAGTGTTTCCTCATGAAGATACCATGACAGTGTTTCCTCATGAAGATACCATGACAGTGTTTCCTCATGAAGATATCATGACAGTGTTTCCTCCATGAAGATACCATGACAGTGTTTCCTCATGAAGATACCATGACAGTGTTTCCTCATGAAGATACCATGACAGTGTTTCCTCATGAAGATACCATGACAGTGTTTCCTCATGTAGATACCATGACAGTGTTTCCTCATGAAGATACCATGACAGTGTTTCCTCATGAAGATACCATGACAGTGTTTCCTCATGAAGATACCATGACAGTGTTTCCTCATGAAGATACCATGACAGTGTTTCCTCATGAAGATACCATGATAGTGTTTCCTCATGAAGATACCATGACAGTGTTTCCTCATGAAGATACCATGACAGTGTTTCCTCATGAAGATACCATGACAGTGTTTCCTCATGAAGATACAATGACAGTGTTTCCTCATGAAGATACCATGACAGTGTTTCCTCATGAAGATACCATGACAGTGTTTCCTCATGAAGATACCATGATAGTGTTTCCTCATGAAGATACCATGACAGTGTTTCCTCATGAAGATACCATGACAGTGTTTCCTCATGTAGATACCATGACAGTGTTTCCTCATGAAGATACAATGACAGTGTTTCCTCATGAAGATACCATGACAGTGTTTCCTCATGTAGATACCATGACAGTGTTTCCTCATGTAGATACCATGACAGTGTTTCCTCATGAAGATACCATGACAGTGTTTCCTCCATGTAGATACCATGACAGTGTTTCCTCATGAAGATACCATGACAGTGTTTCCTCATGAAGATACCATGACAGTGTTTCCTCATGAAGATACCATGACAGTGTTTCCTCATGAAGATACCATGACAGTGTTTCCTCATGAAGATACCATGACAGTGTTTCCTCATGAAGATACCCTGACAGTGTTTCCTCATGAAGATACAATGACAGTGTTTCCTCATGAAGACACCATGACAGTGTTTCCTCATGAAGATACCATGACAGTGTTTCCTCATGAAGATACCATGACAGTGTTTCCTCATGAAGATACCATGACAGTGTTTCCTCATGAAGATACCATGACAGTGTTTCCTCATGTAGATACAATGACAGTGTTTCCTCATGAAGATACCATGACAGTGTTTCCTCATGAAGATACCATGACAGTGTTTCCTCATGAAGATACCATGACAGTGTTTCCTCATGTAGATACCATGACAGTGTTTCCTCATGAAGATACCATGACAGTGTTTCCTCATGAAGATACCATGACAGTGTTTCCTCATGAAGATACAATGACAGTGTTTCCTCATGAAGATACAATGACAGTGTTTCCTCATGAAGATACAATGACAGTGTTTCCTCATGAAGATACAATGACAGTGTTTCCTCATGTAGATACCATGACAGTGTTTCCTCATGAAGATACCATTACAGTGTTTCCTCATGAAGATACCATGACAGTGTTTCCTCATGAAGATACCATGACAGTGTTTCCTCATGATGATACCATGACAGTGTTTCCTCATGAAGATACAATGACAGTGTTTCCTCATGAAGATACCATGACAGTGTTTCCTCCATGAAGATACAATGACAGTGTTTCCTCATGAAGATACCATGACAGTGTTTCCTCATGAAGATACAATGACAGTGTTTCCTCATGAAGATACCATGACAGTGTTTCCTCATGAAGATACCATGACAGTGTTTCCTCATGAAGATACCATGACAGTGTTTCCTCCATGAAGATACCATGACAGTGTTTCCTCCATGAAGATACAATGACAGTGTTTCCTCATGAAGATACCATGACAGTGTTTCCTCATGAAGATACCATGTTAGTGATTCCTCATGAAGATACCATGACAGTGTTTCCTCATGAAGATACCATGACAGTGTTTCCTCCATGAAGATACCATGACAGTGTTTCCTCATGAAGATATCATGACAGTGTTTCCTCATGAAGATACCATGACAGTGTTTCCTCCATGAAGATACAATGACAGTGTTTGCTCATGAAGATACAATGACAGTGTTTCCTCCATGAAGATACAATGACGGTGTTTCCTCATGAAGATACCATGACAGTGTTCCTCCATGAAGATACCATGACAGTGTTTGCTCATGAAGATACAATGACAGTGTTTCCTCCATGAAGATACAATGACAGTGTTTCCTCATGAAGATACAATGACGGTGTTTCCTCATGAAGATACCATGACAGTGTTTCCTCCATGAAGATACCATGACAGTGTTTGCTCATGAAGATACAATGACAGTGTTTCCTCCATGAAGATACAATGACAGTGTTTGCTCATGAAGATACAATGACGGTGTTTCCTCATGAAGATACCATGACAGTGTTTCCTCATGAAGATACCATGACAGTGTTTCCTCAGTTCTTGCTCACATGTTTCATTGACTGTTCGACTTTACTGTCCCCCTACAGGAGCTGGACCCTGAGACTGAGAGGGATTTCTACAGAACATTATCCCTGCTGAAGAAGAGAGACCCGAAGATCTACCAGGCTGATGCTAAGTTCTACTCAGAAGGTGAATGTTTGGGTTTTATTTGAAGTCAAAGTCAAAGATACACCTTGTCATGTTAGGTGTAAATCACTGCATGTCAAAAAATATGTGGCTTTTAATTTTCAAATATCTGTTTTTCTGAGGATCAGCAGATATTCACTTCAATTTCACAGTCCCAATTCTTTATGTGGTACTTCCGGTTGAAAGAAGCACGCTGTTATGATATGTGCTGCTTACATTTGGGCTTTGAGACCAAACATGTCTTCTTCAGGACTCCCTATGTGACCTCAGCTTTGAACCAGTCGTGTGTGATGCTTTACTCTTAAGAACAGTCTGTAAAAAACAACACATCCTGATATCTTCCTTTAAAAGCGTCCACCAGTGATGAGAAGCCGTCCACCTCAAAGAAAGCGGTGAAGCCGATGTTCCTGAAGGACTATGAACGTAAAGTCATTCTGGAAAGAGAAGGGTGAGCGAGCTACTCATCATATCATGCTGCTTTGAGTTTGACGCTTTATCACCTGTGTTTAAATCTGCTTGTTTTCATCTCACAGGAAATATGAGGATGATGAGGACAGTGATGATGAAGAGGCCGCTATGAGACTGGAGGTAGACTGTGGTGTCAGATATCTTTTATCTACAGAGATCTTTTAAAAATGAGAGATGTTCATTTATTTATCACGTTTGTTTCCCTCCAAAGAGAGCCGCCTCCCCGAGCTACATCCAGGAACAGAGGGAGCTGAAGGAAAGGTGAGACTCAAACTACCTGAGAGGTGAGCTCAGAAAACATCACAGGTGATCTATTAACACTGAAATCTCTCCTCAGCTTCCGCAAGTTCATCCAGGACAGCGATAAGGAGGAGGAGGAGGAACGCAGTGAGGGAGAGAAAGACTCCCAGCTGCTGACCAGGAGGATCAAAACGCAGGAGGAGAAGGTGAGGAGCGCTCTCAGGTGTTACCTCCACGTGTTCATGACGTGTGAGAGCTGGATTAACCCGTCTGTGTGTGTCTGCAGGATAAAGAAGAAGCAGACTTCGTGGACTGGCTGAAAGGTCAGGCGGAGCTGGAGGGTCCGGAGGAGGTGAAGGACATGGTGAGTAGAGAGTCAGAGAGCGAGGTGGAGGAGGTGTTCCAACCCTCACCAACAGTTACAAGTGACCAAAATGAGTTTGTCCAAGTTATAAAATAACCAGACTTTTATTTTGTGAGACAGAAATACTTGAGGGACTACTGGAACGATCCTGAGCTGGACCAGAAGGAGCGTTTCCTGAGAGACTACGTCCTGAACAAGGGATACCTGGAGGAGGACGAGGAGGATGAACGGTAAGTCCCTTTCTGTTCCTGATGCTCGCCGTGACTCAGAGCCTGGTTTATAAAGATGATGTTCCTGGTCTGTTTTAGGATCCCAACCTACGACGAGGTGGTTCAGGATGACGTGGAGGATTCTGAGGAGGACGGGGAGACGTTCTTGGAGCGGCAGGAGAATTTTGAGAGAAGTTACAACTTCCGCTTCGAAGAGCCGGACGCACAGGAGGTCAAAACGTACCCGCGTAACATCGCCACGTCGGTGCGCTCCAAAGACGACCGCAGGAAACAGAAGAGAGAGGAAGTGAAAGAGAGGAAGCAGAAGGTGCGTCTGATAGAAACCTTTAGTCCCTCCACTCCTCCGTCTGTGAGCTAACGTGAACGTTCCTCTGTTTCAGGAGAAAGAACAGAAACGTGAGCAGCTGAAGCAACTGAAGAACCTGAAGAGGAACGAGATCATGGAGAAGCTGAAGAGGCTTCAGGAGCTGACGGGGAACGAGCAGCTCGCCTTCAGCCAGGCCGACCTGGAGGGAGAGTTCGATCCAGGACAACATGACCAGCTCATGCAGGTCAGTTCAACACAACTATGAGATCAAAGTCAGGATTCTGGAACTATGAGATCAAAGTCAGGATTCTGGAACTATGAGATCAAAGTCAGGATTCTGGAAATATGAGATAGAACTCGAAGATCAAAGTCAGGATTCTAGAACTCAGAGGTCAAAGTCAGGATTCTGGAACTATGAGATCAAAGTCAGGATTCTAGAACTCGAAGATCAAAGTCAGGATTCTAGAAGTCTGAGGTCAAAGTCAGAATTCTAGAAGTCCAAGATCAAAGTCAGGATTCTAGAACTCGAAGATCAAAGTCAGGATTCTAGAACTCGAAGATCAAAGTCAGGATTCTAGAACTCGAAGATCAAAGTCAGGATTCTAGAACTCGGAGGTCAAAGTCAGGATTCTAGAACTCGAAGATCAAAGTCAGGATTCTAGAACTCGAAGATCAAAGTCAGGATTCTAGAACTCAGAGGTCAAAGTCAGGATTCTAGAAATCTGAGATCAAAGTCAGGATTCTAGAAGTCCGAGATCAAAGTCAGGATTCTAGAAGTCTGAGATCAAAGTCAGGATTCTAGAAGTCTGAGATCAAAGTCAGGATTCTAGAAGTCTGAGATCAAAGTCAGGATTCTAGAACTATGAGATCAAGTCAGGATTCTAGAACTCGAAGATCAAAGTCAGGATTCTAGAACTAGAAGATCAAAGTCAGGATTCTAGAACTCTGAGATCAAAGTCAGGATTCTAGAACTATGAGATCAAGTCAGGATTCTAGAACTCGAAGATCAAAGTCAGGATTCTAGAAGTCTGAGATCAAAGTCAGGATTCTAGAACTCAGGGATCAAAGTCAGGATTCTAGAAGTCTGAGATCAAAGTCAGAATTTCAAGAACTCTGAGATCAAAGTCAGGATTCTAAAACTCTGAGATCAAAGTCAGGATTCTAGAACTCAGGGATCAAAGTCAGGATTCTAGAAGTCTGAGATCAAAGTCAGAATTTCGAGAACTCTGAGATCAAAGTCAGGATTCTAGAACTCTGAGATCAAAGTCAAGATTCTAGAAGTCTGAGATTAAAGTCAGGATTCTATTAGTCTGAGATTAAAGTCAGAATTTTCGAATCCTGAGATTAAAATCCGGACTCTGACTTTAAAGATGTCAGAATATATTTTATTTACTGTCCTTGCTCCACTGTTTTTATTTTCCAGTGGCACTAATCCTCCAGCATAGAGAACACCTCTCGTCCAATCAGAAGACTTGGTTGTGGTGTCACCTGGTGTTAAGCCCACCTCCCACAGGTGTACTGTGTTGAGCTGATTAGAGTCCTCCTGAGTTTAAATCCGGCAGCATGCTCGTTGGTTCCTGAAGATGAAGCAGCTCAGTGTTTCTTCCTCTGGCTGCCTCAGCGTCACTGACAGGCTGCTTTTGTGTTTCCATGTTTGCAGAAGTTCTTCGGGGACGAATACTACGGAGAGGACGAAGGAGAGAAGCCTCAGTTTGACGACGACGATGAACTCGAGGGTAACACTGTTTTCTTCTCCTTCGTGTGAGCTGAAGTCAGACTCATGAACGGTTCTTAAACTGCAGAACTGTTCTCTCACAGAGCACTGGAACTGGGACACGTGGACAGGAGAGGAACGAGAGGAGGACCAGGGTGAAGGACAGGACTACGACGCCTCTGAGCCTCACTGTGACGATGAGAACTTCATTGTGAGTTATTCCCACAGAGACAATGAGGTTAAACTTTTAAAGAGAGAAACCTGTTGACCTAACGTCCTCCTGCTGCTACAGATGGATGCAGACTACGACCCCAGCCAGCAGACCTCCAAGAAGAAGAAGAAAAAGGAGAGGATGAAGCTGAAGAAGGAGGATCTGCCACAGATGGGCAAGAGGAAGAAGAAGTCTCACTTTGCTGAGGCCATCACGAAAGAGAAGCCGGTGTTCGATCCTCGTAAGTAGATCCTGCAGATTAAACAGGACTACCCTGGGTCTTTAAAGATAGTAGTGTGTGTGTGTGTGTGTGTGTGTGTGTGTGTGTGCAGCTGTAGTCTAACTTCAAGTTGTGTATTTCAGAGGAGAAGTCCTTCGAGCAGTACCTGGATGAGTACTATAAGCTGGACTACGAGGACATCATAGACGACCTCCCGTGCAGGTTTCGGTACAGGCAGGTTCTGCCCAACGACTTCGGCCTGAGCACCAACGAGGTGAGACCTTTACCCGTGTCGTGTGCTCGCTCTGTTCTGTACCCCGGGGGTCTTTGCTGCTGCTCGCCCTGCCTTGACTTTTCATGAAGCACATGGAAGAGAGGGGAGGTGTGCTCTCCCCATGTACACATGTGGGGGGGCAGGGAGCTCCCAGAACATGTTTCACTTATTACATACAGATGAATTATTTTGTGTTGGTGTTCATGAAGGTTACACAACACTTAGTGTTTTAAATGCAGTGTTTCTCTTGTAGCTAATAATGCTAAGCTATCATTCAGAGGCCGGTTTAGCAAAATCCTATTGAAGAATGCTGCAGTGATGAGACTTGTGACTGATCTGGTACTGGTTTCCCTCCGGGGAGAGCTTTGACCAGGGAATGATCTCACTTTAATCTTCTCTCTGAGCAGATCACACACACACCTGATCCGGAGCTTTCCACCCTGTTGCTCAGAGGACTTGATGATAACTAATAACAGATTTCTTCTTCTTCTTCTTCTTCCCTCAGATTTTAACCGCGAATGATAAGGAGCTGAACAGCTGGTGCTCTCTGAAGAAGACCTGCATGTTCAGGTACTGGCTCCGACCCTCATTTAAGGCATCACACCTGTTATTTCAGATGATTTTAATAAAGTTTAATTTTGTTCCCTCAGGTCTGACAAGGAGGAGATGAGTGATTTGAAGAACTACATAATAAAAGCCCAGAATGAAAAGAGGAAAAAGGAGATCCTGAACTCGGTGTACTCTGAGTGAGTAAAACATTGATCAGCTGTGTTCAATGCTTGATTCTGATTGGTCAAAACCCCCGTACTGATTAATCTGACACATTTCACCTCTGCCTGTTGACACTATGGCAAAAGTTTTACTTACAACTGGCATGCTTAATCGGTCGTCTAAACAACATGGAGGATACTTTAATATTTGACCCTGTCCCACCGTCCAGTTAATGGCAGCAGAACTGGCTTTACTTTGGGGTCCTGCTCACCCTGCCAGGATTAAAACTCCTTCAAAATATACATTACTCCTTACTCAGGGAATATATGAACCTCCATAAGGATCTCTACAATCAAAGTCAGAATTCTGGAATTAAATTCAAAACTCTAGAATCAAAGTCAAAATTCTAGAATTAAACTCAATATTAGAATCAAAGTCCAAATTCTAGAATCAAAGTCAAAATTCTAGAATTAAACTCAATATTAAAATCAAGGTCAAAATTCTAGAATTAAACTCAATATTAGAATCAAAGTCCAAATTCTAGAATCAAAGTCCAAATTCTAGAATCAAAGTCCAAATTCTAGAATCAAAGTCCAAATTCAAGAATCAAAGTCAAAATTCTAGAATCAAAGTCAAAATTCTAGAATTAAACTCAATATTAGAATCAAAGTCCAAATTCTAGAATCAAAGTCCAAATTCTAGAATCAAAGTCCAAATTCTAGAATCAAAGTCAAAATTCTAGAATCAAAGTCAAAATTCTAGAATTAAACTCAATATTAGAATCAAAGTCCAAATTCTAGAATCAAAGTCCAAATTCTAGAATCAAAGTCCAAATTCTAGAATCAAAGTCAAAATTCTAGAATCAAAGTCAAAATTCTAGAATTAAACTCAATATTAGAATCAAAGTCCAAATTCTAGAATCAAAGTCCAAATTCTAGAATCAAAGTCCAAATTCAAGAATCAAAGTCAAAATTCTAGAATCAAAGTCAAAATTCTAGAATTAAACTCAATATTAGAATCAAAGTCAAAATTCTAGAATCAAAGTCAAAATTCTAGAATTAAACTCAATATTAGAATCAAAGTCCAAATTCTAGAATCAAAGTCCAAATTCTAGAATCAAAGTCAAAATTCTAGAATCAAAGTCAAAATTCTAGAATTAAACTCAATATTAGAATCAAAGTCAAAATTCTAGAATCAAAGTCAAAATTCTAGAATTAAACTCAATATTAAAATCAAGGTCAAAATTCTAGAATTAAACTCAATATTAGAATCAAATTCCAAATTCTAGAATCAAAGTCAAAATTCTAGAATTAAACTCAATATTAGAATCAAAGTCAAAATTCTAGAATTAAACTCAATATTAAAATCGAAGTCAAAATTCTACAATTAAACTCAATATTAGAATTAAACTCAAAATTCTGGAATTACATTTTACAATTTACATTTTTTTTCTGTAATAATGAAGCATAAAAAGCAATTCTGGTCAGAAGGTGGGAAATCATTTAATTATATTTGATTTAAAAATTATTCCAATCCAAATACATTGACAAAGAAATAAGATGCATCTTAAGTCTTATTTTGAAATGTAACCACTCGAACCTCTTCCTGTGTTATAAGATAAAACTGAAGCTGGTGTATTTAAGTGTCTCTTTGTAAATCTCCATACTGACACTAAAGTAAATGATGTGATGTTTTACTGTATGTGACAGTATCTCTGTTTATCCCTACAGGGAGGATAAGGAAGGCTTAGACGCTAAGACCAAAGTTGGGAAGAAGCGAAGAGATCGTATGAAGAACGCTGAGAAAGAAGGTAAAGAAGAAGAAGAAGACGGGGATGCTGAGCCCGTCATGGACTCCCCAAGAGAGACTCTAGCTCAAGCTCTCCAACAGGACGAGGACGAGGAGGACCAAGAGGTGATGATGCCTGTGAAGAAGAAGATGAAACCAGAAGAGGAGCCTCAGGTGACGGTTTCTTCAGAGGCAGCAGGAGATAAAGGTGGAGAGGTGGAGAACAGGACTGAGAGGCCGAAGTGGCCCAAGAAGAAGCCCAAGCCCTCAGGCAGACGTCTGGGAACGGGGTCCACCGGGGTGAGAATAGGCGGCCGGGAGTTCAGCAGACAGAGACTGAAGGCGTACGGTCTGAACCCCAAGAGACTGTTCTTCAGACAGCTCGGCAGACAGAAACGGAAAGCCCAGGAGAAGATGGAGAAGCAGAAAAACAAGGAGTGATCACAGACAGCTCTGAGGTCTTTGTGGTCCAAGAATTGAATTCAAATGAAATTCCCTTTTACATTGTGAAAATGTCAAAAAATGGAACAGTGGTAAAGGTGTTCAAATTTACCTCTTACATTTTTATATATTTATACAAACAGACTCAGTTTAGATTAATTACTGAACATATTTCTACTACAACATTCATGTGTTAACATTTAGGACAGCTGTGAATACCATGCAGTAACAACTATTCACCTGTGTACTTTTTTTTGATGATTCCTAATGAAGTTACAGATTAAAAAAATGCCTCAAACTTTTCTCCCTACTTCATTCAAACAGGAACCTTCAACTGTATTTAAACAGTAGAGCTATTAGCATCTCATATCAAGCCTATACTGTATATTAAATATCAAACCATTTTCATTTCTGTGATTTACTTTAGTTTTGTTTAGTTTATGTTAGAGGTTAGCAGTATAAAGGTTTTAGATTTGGTAGCTAGATAGCTTGAAGTTGAAGCTACATTTTGGACTAAAACAAAGACATCTTCTGTAGTGAAATCCTGAATTATTTTCACATTTATCTTGTATTTTGAATTCTTAAATGTGTATTTTCATGATTTTTAGTGGCCAAAAACATTTTTTACCTCTGCTGAAATTAAAGTCAGAATTCTGACTTTAATCTAAGAATTCTAACTTTTTTCTCAGAATAATAACTTAAAAAAAAATTTAACTTAATTTTTTTTTTTCAGTGGCCCTAATCCTCTTCCGTAATTTATGACGTATGCTAACCAACAGTTTTGGAAAGGGAATTAAAATACGTCCGTTTGGTTATTAAACATTAATAAAAAAAATATTAAATCATAATTATGCTGGAGAAAGAGGCTGTTGGAGTTTGTCGTTTCTATATAAACACTAAAACACGAATTATTTTAATATTTTTTATATGAAGTGCAAACTAGCTGCTATCATAGAGCTGTCGCTCATCCAGGCCGGTAGAGGGCGCTACGTGTTTATAATGCTACCGGAAGTCCTCCCACCACCAAAGAAGAAGAAGTTGCGCGGTCTGATTTTGAATCCACCGGAAGAAGCTGAGGTTTGTTGTTTCTGCTTTTACCTTAAAAAACGTCAGATTTCCTTCAAATTAAGCTTTAAAACGAGCTGTTAGGATAATAAATAAAGTTTAATTTAACTTTAAATATTGTCAGGATGTTTTTGTCGTGTTTTATCTGAACGTTAGGACGTTTAGCTCGTAACGTCTGTCGTTGACAAGGTAAACACAACATATCGAGGGTTAAAACGTCCTTAAAGGTTTTAATTAAAGCTGTTTAACTGTTAAATGGAAATCTAAGGTTTTGATTAGTGTTGGAAATTAAAATGTAATATTTAAACTTTTTCGTTTGTGCGGTTGACTCTTTAAATCGTGTCTGTTTACAATGAAAATAAGTCAAATACTCCTCTCTCTTCTAATTGATGATACTAAACTGAAGTTTCACATGATCCCTCCTCTTCTCTTCTTCTCTCTATTCTCTTTCTGTTTCAGGCTCCACAATGGCTCAGAGTCATAAATTCCAGGACTTGGAGGAGAGCGGAGAGGTGTTGGTGGCCTTCATCAACAGCAGCCAACCTGAGAAACTGAGACAGATTAAAGACGAGCACCAGGCTCTGTATGACAAACACATAGAGACCAAAAACATCATAACACAGATTATAAAAGGTAAGTTGTGTGACTTTCTATCTAGTAAACGTGGATCCAGAGTCTCCTCTCTCTGACTGTCGCTGTCCTTGATCCCACAGATTTGTCTCAGATCGAGGAGAGTGTCGGCCAGAGGCTGCTGGACATGGAGGAGGAGAAGAAGCACAGAGTGATGGAGCTGGACGGCCTGGAGGAGCAGCTGAGGCAGTGCACGGCAAAGAGTCAGATCACTGATTCGGAGTTACAGTATCCTTGAGAAGTGTGTGTGTGTATGCAGGAGAAAGTTCTCTCTGTGTCCTTTATAAATGAATCCTGGCCCTGTGTGTCTGTCAGCTTCCTCAACCCTCCTCCAGATTCCTGCAGAGAGAGTTAGAGACTCTGAGAAACGATGAACACGAGCTCCAGATGCTGCAGAACGAAGTGGATGAAGACACCACCGAGGTCATCCCCTCAGCTGTGTGAGTACTACTAGGGCTTTGCATGTCAGGAGAAGGACTTCGTACTGAATGTGTTGGGGAACAGGGAGCCAGGGAGGGTTTTGGAGGACAGGGGTGCAGAGAAGGAGAGTAGTGGGCGGAATCAAGCTATGTTTTAGGGGTGAAAGAATGTAGATCTGGTGATCTGAATAACGTGATGCTCAAATGTGAGGTTGATGTCTGGTTTTACTACGCTCCCAACATGCAGGCCTGCTTATCGTACCTAAAGTCTCTAAAAGTAGCATGGGAGGTCGAGCCTTCAGTTATCAGGCCCCTCTCCTTTGGAATCATCTACCAGTCAGGGTCCAGGAGGCAGACACCCTCTCTACTTTTAAGAGTAGGCTTCAAACTTTCCTTTTTGATAAAGCTTATAGTTAGAGCTGGATCAGGCTTGGACCAGCTCTTAGTTATGCTGCTATAGGCTCAGACTGACACACTGGGATCCTGTCTTTCCCTCTCTCTCCTCTCTCTGCCTGTCTCTCACTTTAACTCTTCCTGTCCCATTAAAGTTACTAACCATAGACCTTTCTGGAGTCCCTGAGCTCCCTTGTCTCGTAGGTTCCTCTGGATCTCTGCTGGAGATTCCTTTTTTGGGGTCTGTTATTCATCCTTTCTTTCTTTCTTTTTCTCCTTTCTTGTATTCCTTCTTTCTTTTTTTCTCTTTCCTTTTCCTTTCTTTCTTTCCTTCTTACTTTCTGTCCTTTCTTTTCTTTCTTACTTTCTTGTCTTTCATTACTTTTCTCCTTTTTATTCCTTCTTTCTTTCTTTTTCTCCTTTATTGTATTCCTTGTTTCTTTGTTTCTTTCTTTCTTTCTTCTTTCTTTCTCTCTTTGTTCTTTCCATGTTTCTTCATCCTTTGTTTCCTTTTCTTAACCCCTCCTTTCCTTCTGTCTGGATCTCTGCTGCTGTGGACGTGGTCCAGACTCCAGCTGCTACAACTACTACTATCCGTCTCCCCACTATCATCTCTCTCTCTCTCTTCATCTCCCTCTCTCCCTCTCTCCAACACGGTCTCAGCAGATGTGTGTCTAACATGAGTCTGGTCCTGCTGGAGGTTTCTGCCTGTTAAAGGAAGTTTGTCCTTGCCACTGTAACTTGCTAAATGCTGCAAAGTGCTCTGCTCATGGTGGATTAAGATGAGATCAGACTGAGTCCTGTCTGGAAGATGGGACTGGATCTGATCCGGTCTTGATGTTGGGTCTAGACCTGCTCTGTTTGGAAGAGTCTGAGGAGAACGTTTGTTGTGATTTGGTGCTTTATAAATAAAGATTGATTGATTGGGAAATAGAGGATCTGGGTTCTGAACTGGAGACCTTGATATGGTATATCATATGTCAGATGGCTTTAATGTGGTCCAAGCTTTACCAGTTCTTGCTCTCCCCTCCTCAGGTACGTGGCTCAGGTGTACTACCTGATTTCAAAGATCAAGTGGGAATACAACACGCAGCCAAACATCTTAAAAGGAGGTGCGTTCTTCACTCCTCCCTCTTATTATTAGTTTGTTTATCTTCCTGTTTGTGTAACTGTGTTTGTTTACATCGTGTGTGATCGCCTCTCTGTTTGCTCCTCCCTCAGTTCATTACGGCGCAGACTTGGCCACGCCCATCAACATCGACACGAGCGTACGATCTCGGAGCGACGTCAGCGACCAGCTGTGGGACTTCGTCAGCACAGAGTGGTAGCTGATAGAAGGTGTTGTTTGTGTTGTTGGAGGAGCTGTGTATTATATCATTGTTTGTGAACATGTTTGTTTTCTTGTTTTCTAAAACGCTTCAGATTTAAGAATTAAATTTCTCACATATTTGGTTAAAAAGTTCTCTGATCATGTTTCAGCTACACATCCAACAGACTGTTTTTAATGTCACATTTATCAAGACAACGAAAGACTCTGAGATAGGGATGACCACAATTAATGGAGTATCGATTAATTGATTGTTAAGAAATTACTCGAAACACGTTTTTTTTTAATCAATTTTCCATCACGTGGAACAAACATCACGTGGTCTCATATTACCCTCAGCTATCAGGGAGGTGTTTGAAGTTTAAAGCATGTTTGGATGTGAATCAGCTGTTAAAGGTGTTGCGCACAGCAGAGACGCTCAGCTGGGGGCTGCGGCTGCGCGTCAGGTCTCCACGTGCGCTTTTTTAAAAAGAGGATCAATACAAAACTGCTGCCAACAACAACACAGACACGAAGGTTGACAACTTTACATGAGACATTTCCCACCTTTGGATACGAAGGCAACAGACTGGGGGGGAATTCAGGTACGCTATGTTTGCAGACCAGCAACATCAGAGCCGTCTGAGGCTGTTTCCGAAACGGCCTGCTACATACTACTTACTAATGTAGTAGTCAGTAGGTATTGCCTAATACATACTGCATTTGAATTTAGTCTGTAGTATGACTGTTCTGTCCGATCTGTCATGCAGCATGCTGAGCCAGACTTCGCTGGATTTCCGGTTTCGGAAAGCGGAAGTAAACAACGGCGAAGCCGATAAATAAAAAGCTTATTTAGAATCCATTTATGATTTAAAAAGTTAGGAAGTGGTTTATATGTAATTTGATAACTTTCACAGCACCCAAAACAGATTTCCTCCCGTCAAAAAATGAGGAAAAAGAAAAGCAGAACGAGCGCTGTGCATTATGGGAAACAGTACGCGAGGAAGACTGGTCCGATGCACACTGAGATATTTTCCCGAATCAGTAGACATCCGGGGAGTTTTGGCATACTGCAAGATTTTGCTCTGTTCACATACTACTTACTACATACTGAATTTTGGACATATCAGTACGTACTGCTAGTATAGTAGGCGATTTCGGAAACAGGCTGTTTCCGAAATCGCCTACTATACTAGCAGTACGTACTGATATGTCCAAATTCAGTATGTAGTAAGTAGTATGTGAACCATAGACTGTATAAAATATGGACGTAGTATCCGTGACGTCACCCATCTGTTCCTGAGAGCTGTTTTGAAGCAAATCGACGGACGCAGCCATATTGGTAATGCGGAACTCAACTAGGCAGAGTGTGACGTAGTGTGAGTCTCTTAGCCAATGGCTGTGTGTTCCCGACCGGGATTCACGTCAGTCATGTCCTTATTTGGGCAAAACTCATAATATTAATATCTTCTTAACCGTCACGTTAGAAAAACATTCACCCCCGTACAGTGTATGCCATTAGAGAGATTAGCTTCATAGGGCCAAGCCGTTTTTTTGAACCAGGCTGTAAACATGTTTATTAATGCTGCAAAGATCGTCTTTTTCCCATTCATATCTATGTGGTTTCCGGTGTTTCTGCAGCCAGCCTCAAGCGGATTTTCGATGTATTGCAGTTTATATCACTTCCGCATTGGCTTCATCGTTTGAGACCGGAGTTTGCCGCTTGATGTGAACGAGAGCAAAATCTGCAGTATGCCAAAACCCCCCGGATGTCTACTGATTCGGGAAAATATCTCAGTGTGCATCGGACCAGTCTGCCTCGCGTACTGTTTCCCATAATGCACAGCGCTCGTTCTGCTTTTTCTTTTTCCTCATTTTTTGACGGGAGGAAATCCGTTTTTGGGTGCTGTGAAAGTTATCAAATTACATATAAACCACTTCCTAACTTTTTAAATCATAAATGGATGCTAATAAGCATTTTATTATCGGCTTCGCCGTTGTTTACTTCCGCTTTCCGAAACCGGAAATCCAGCGAAGTCTGGCCTCAGCATGCTGCATGACAGATCGGACAGAACAGTCATACTACATACTAAATTCAAACGCAGTATGTAGTAGGCAATACCTACTGCCTACTACATTAGTAAGTAGTATGTAGCAGGCCGTTTCGGAAACAGCCCCTGAGTTTTTCTGCAGCTGGACTGATTAGGACCCGGTTGCACTCTCGGCTGACACCTTATTGAATACACATGTTTATTTTTCTCAATAACAACGAGTAGACAGAAAACTGGACACTGTGAGTCTGAAGTACTTCTCTGTTAGTATTATGAGCCTTCACTTTATAAGACTATGTCCGCGTAAAATACTTTAATGAGCCTGATCCTTGATATTCTGCCCGTCAGTTATTTGCATTTTGTTGCTATAGAAATACAATTTAGGGTGAAACAACGTATTTGGCATTGTTTTTGACGTAAGATAATAATGTTTTTTTTAATCAATTAATCGATAATTGATCGTTAACATTTCCAAAAAAAAATCGACCAATGGAAAATACTTTAAATGTACATCCCTACTCTGAGACCAAACAGAGAGGGAACACACCATATTTAAACACACATGAAACAAACTACCTCCAAGTTTTTCTCTTTTCTTCCCACTTAAAGCTGCTGTGAGGAACTTTTGTTTTGTATCGATTTCTGGCGCCCCCCTTGTGGACAAAGTGATACCTCTTATCTCTTGTCCTATACATGCAAAAGGAGTGGTTTTCAACAAAAACCTCATCCTGTGTGCTTCAACAGTCAACTTTATCAGGCAATGTGATTATTTTCCATGAAAACAGTCAAATAAAGGCTGATTCTGAAGCAAGAGTGTCCATCATCTGGACTGACACCTACCCTCCCAGGGCAGTTTCAGGCATTAAAAATTACAACAGAGAAGGTGCCAGTGTTGCTGCTGATGGTCTTGTTTGCTATTGAAGGTTATAAAGAGGCATCGTATCATTTTCAGTCTGTTTCTCAGCCAGTTCAAAACTCCTCACAGGGCCTTTAAATTAATCATAATATTGATTCATATCACACCATTAAAAACAATGATTACTAAGCGCTTGACAAACCGAACGCATGGCAAGGATTCAAATGACAGAATAAACCTTTAACAGTAGGCGGCAAGAGGAGGGCAGGAAATCTAACAATGCAGAAACACAAAATACAAAACAACAGATTAAAAAGAATAAACTCAAACTAAAGACTGAATAAAGTGATGAAACACGGTAGAGTAAATAAATCTTCCTTAAGAAGGTTTTTAAAACAATAAGAATAAGAATAAATAAAGGATAATAAAAAGGTATTAAGAAGAAAATGACAGAAAAGGATAGATTAAGGACATTAAAATAATACAATAAATAAATAAGACAATGAAATAATTAGTTAAATATAAAATGAAATAATTAATTAGTTAAATATAGAATAAAAATAATGAATCATTGAAATATAGAATGAAAATCAGAAAGAATCAGAATCAGAAAGAACTTTAATCACAATGTATCTCAAGAATACAAAGAATTTGACTCCAGTATTTTTGCGTACTCCCTGTACAAACATTAATAGACAGACACTAAAAATCAAGTACTAATAAAATATATATCTATAAGTACAAAAGGCACGAGTGCAATAAGAGAAACAATAGACAAACATGATAAAGTGCAAAATAACTAAACATGAAAATAAGTGAAAACAGAAAGCAGTAAAAACATAAAAGCAAGTTTGTTAAAGTGAGTCTTAAGAAGAGATTTAAAATATGTTTAAACGTACAAAATATAAACACTCACATCCTGAGTACAGACCTCTTTTTTCTCCATCACACTGAAACTTCACCGACTGAACAGACGTGTAATTTCCCCTCCTTTCATTTCTTATTCTCTCGTTGGCGTTCATGTTCAATATTCTGGAAGAGGAGAAGAGAAAACTAGAAGCTATGTGACGTGTTGGCCACTAGATGTCGCTGCAGAACAACTTTATCACATTTCTGCCCTCTGCTCAGACAGGCTTTGAGAAAGGTTGATCTAATTGGCGCAGTTGCTCAGGTTAAGTTCATGTCTCTGATTTAAACTCAGATTACAGGATGGTGCCCGAGTCTAATCTGTTTGTGGGTGAAGATGAAGAGCAGCCGGTGAAGCTTCTTGAGACTTGTAAGATTTATTCCCACAGCTCTGAAAGGTGGATATTAGTTAGTTTATAATGTGGGTATTAATGCAACATATATTCTGTGCAGGTTGCTTTGGCCTTTTCACGTCTGTTTTAGCTTTCACTATCAGCAGCATGTTGTGACTCAGGCTGCCCTCCATCACCCGTACGCTCTTTAATTCACCAAATGTGGGTCAGATGCAGAACGCCAAAAAGTCCCAGAGAGCCTCACCACGTCTGGTTAAGTTTCTTAGTGTGCTGCCAGCGTGCCCTCTCGGTTAGTCCTACCCACAATCCTCTGGGTAGCAAAAGATGTGTCACAACCAGTTAGAAATAAAGAGAACATATTTATAAGAACGTCTCACAGAGTTTGTATTCTTCAATTCAGAGAGATTAAATATGAGATTTAGAATAAAACTTAAATTGTGTTCACATAGAAGTTTAATGGAAATGTCCTAACTCTAAACCGGTCCAGCCTCAGGAGGACTCACCTCAACCCTCAGCTGTGACCTACATGTCTAAACGTTGTTGTTCAGTGGAGGAGGACATCCTGTGTTTAGGAGCTTTAATTCCACCTACTGAGTTACAGATTAAAAATACGACCTACTACTGCGAGAGCACGACTTCATGTATCCTTTAAAATAAAAACGACCTTCTCATTCAATGGTTTTTATTGTAGATTAATACTGAAGACATCAAAACTATGAAATAATCTGGTTTTGCCATAATCTGGGCTATCCATTGTGTCCTAACCCTACCTCTGAACAACACAACTGATGGCCTCAAACACATTAAGAAGGCAAGTCATTCTACAAATGACCTCTTCACAAGGCTCATGTTAATTAGAAACCATTCCAGGAGACCACTTCATGAAGCGGACTGAGAGAATATCAAGAGTGTGCAAAGCTGTCATGAAGGAAAAAGGGGGCTACTTTACAGAATCTAAAATATAAAACAGATTCTGCTTTGTTTAACACTTTTTCTTCATTCAATAATTCCATATATGTTCTTTCATAGTTTGGATGTCTTCAGTATTGATCTAAAGTGTTTACAATAATTAAAATAAATACAAACCCTTGAATGAGAAGGTGTTTCCAAACTTTGGACTGGTAGTGTACATCGTGACCCTCTGAAAATGGACCAACTTTTGGTCCCCAACTCACTAGTTAAGAAACCATAGTTGTGATAAATCTAATATTTCTAATATAACAATATCTTGAGTTGTAAGTAAGTGATAATGTGTAGTGAACGGGTGGTGATCCTGACAGGGTGAGCAAGACCCCGACGCGAAGCCCCACTCGCCCCTCACAGAGATGGTTGGGGTCCAGTAGCTCCTCAGGCTGCTCTCACATCTGTGCCCGCTAACTGTCATTATTCCCCCATGACCAAGACCAGCCTGAGACCACACTAAGGTTTTTACCACAGTGTCAACAGGCAGAGGGGGAATGAGAGGGACTACTTTATGTGGATTAAATTAATGAGGTGTGATCAGGTTGTTCCTGGTGTTGCTTTTGTTGTTTAGAATGAATCAGTGTTCTTATTGGCTTTGAGCAACCGACAGCATCCATTCCGTTCAGTTATTCTTTGATGTGTTCCATTCCGTTCTGTTCTTCTTTGATGTGTTCCATTCCGTTCAGTTCTTCTGTGATGTGTTCCATTCGTTCCATTCTTCTTTGGTGTTTCATTCCATTCCATCTTCTTTGATGTGTTCCGTTCCCTTCAGTTCTTCTCTTTGATGTGTCCATTCCGTTCATTCTTCTTTGATGTGTTCCATTCCGTTCCATTCTTCTTTGATGTGTTCCATTCGTTTCGTTCTTCTTTGATGTGTTCCATTCCGTTCCATTCTTCTTTGATGTGTTCCATTCAGTTCCATTCTCCTTTGATGTGTTCCATTCCGTTCCGTTTTTCTTTGATGTGTTCCATTCCGTTCTGTTCTTCTTTATGTGTTCCATCGTTCTGTTCTTCTTGATGTGTTCCATTCCGTTCTGTTCTTCTTTGATGTTGTTCCATTCCGTTCAGTTTTTCTTTGATGTGTTCCATTCCGTTCAGTTCGTCTTGATGTGTTCCATTCCGTTCCATTCTTCTTGATGTGTTCCATTCCATCCATTCTTCTTTGATGTGTTCCATACCGTTCCATTCTTCTTTGATGTGTTCCATTCCGTTCCGTTCTTCTTTGATGTGTTCCATTCCGTTCCATTCTTCTTTGATGTGTTCCATTCCGTTCCGTTCTTCTTTGATGTGTTCCATTCCGTTCCATTCTTCTTTGATGTGTTCCATTCCGTTCCATTCTTCTTTGATGTGTCCATTCCGTTCCATTCTTCTTTGATCTGTTCCATTCCATTCGTTCTTAAAGTTGGATTGATTTAATGACGTGATCAGGTTGTTCCTGGTGTTGCTTTAACTAATAAGGTTTCTACCAATCAGAATCAAGTATTTAACACCAGGTAATATGACTCTATTATTGTACAGGATGTTCCTTCCATTGTCAGATTAACGGGCGTCTTAGAGGGTATTTGAACTTTTAAAGACACAGTACATAAAGCTCTGAAGTTTGATGTAAATTGGTAGATGAGTTTAAGGAAATAGTTTTTAATCTAAGACGATAAATATTTGATTTCCAGCTTCAGGCAGAAAGTGTCGGGTCAGCAGAGATCAGCAGAGATCAGCAGACATCAGCAGACATCAGCAGAGATCAGCAGAGATCAGCAGAGATCAGCAGACATCAGCAGACATCAGCAGACATCAGCAGAGATCAGCAGAGATCAGCAGACATCAGCAGACATCAGCAGACATCAGCAGACATCAGCAGACATCAGCAGAGATCAGCTGAGCTGGTCTGTGAGAAAGAGACGAGCTGCTGGATGGTGAGATGGTGGCGGTTCACAGTGCCCACGTCGGGTCTCTGCTCTGCACAGAAACCCTGTTGTGTTATTATTTACCGCCTGGTTTACTGAGAAGTGAACATCCCCGTCTTTGAGAGGGACTTGGTGCAACGACTGTGAGCCTGCCGGGTGGTTAGGAGTGGGCAGGGTGACACGCGGTGTTGGGGAGGCTCACTCTCGTGTATCATCACTTAGAAGCACCATGCAGCGATGTGTGGTTTCCTTACGGTAAGCAGCAGCGGCAGGGTTTCTGCTCTCTGCAGCTTCATGCAGCGCTGTGGCACTGACACTAAATATCAGCGGTTAACACGTGGGCACCTCGGAGGGGCATTATCTCTCTCTTCAATTTCTGTATCACCCTTTCTTTTTCAAGCTCTGAGGTGTACATTTATACTTTCCCCAGCAGGATAAGAAAATGAAGAGTAAAAAACAAACACTTCTCACTGCAGATATTCTGATTCTGTGCACATGTTTGTCTTTGTTTGTTCTTTTAACCCTTTGTTGTCCAGAGAGGAGATACAACTTGACGTACCAGCTAAACTCACGTCCACGAGTTCAAACTTCTTAAAGTCTGAGACCCGGGCGCTGGGTTTACGTTGTCAGTCACGAGGTACGTAACACGGAGAGGAAGCTTTCATTAAAAATCACTTCTTGAGTCGTTTCATAATAAAATAAGGTGGAGACTTATTTTTCTCTTTCCACAAAACTTTAAGAACATGATATAAAAATATTCAGATATCAGATATAAGAGTTTTTGTTTTTGGGCCTTACTTCACATTTGAAAGACTACAGTGATATTTTAATTTCAGTAATATAAAGTTTACATTTAGCACTCCTTTGGGGCCTTAATATAAATACAAGAAATATTAAATTTAATTTTAGGACTGTTTACATTTTCTTAGGAGCCAAACTTTGCCGACCTGTCACAGCAATAATAAATATGAGAAACCAAAATCTGATTTTTTTTTTTACAGTGGATAGCAACATCTAATGTTCTGTTATTTAAAATACATTTTTAATAGATTTCAAACTTTCAATTTTAACATTTTATTTTTAGATGTAACATTTAAAAAAAATTGAAATACAATTTTGAACTCTGAAAAAAAATTCAGACACCAGAAAAAAATGTAAGCAGCACCAATCCTCTTGGAATACATTCATCAGAAAGAATACATTAGTGAAAGAACTCATGGTGGATTAAGGTGGGGTCAGACTGAGTCTGATCCGGTCTTGGTGTTGGGTCTCTGTTCATAATTTGACATAGAGTGGTCTAGACCTGCCCGTTTGTAAAAGTGTCTTGGGATAGCTTTTGTTGTGATTTGGCGCGATACAAATAAAGATTGATTGATGATTGAGGACATAATTCTGTCTTTAAGATAAAGTCAGATTTCTGAGAAAACTGAAAAAAAATCTCACAAAAAATAAAATTGCAACTTTGATAGTGACTTTTTCTAGGAATTCAGGATTCTAAGATAAAAGTTGTAATTGTGGAATAAAAGTCAGAATTCTGGGAAAAGTAGAAAAAAGTTTTGTCAGCAGAATCAATTCTCTGAGTCAACAAGAGGTAAAAATGCAGAAAGAAACATCGACTTTTGTCAGGAATTTGAGGAATTACTCAAAATTTAAAAAATGAATTCAATAGAACGAGAAAAAACACAAGATTAAAATTAAAATTAAATGTTAAAAAGTTTAGACTGCTGAAAAAATCTGCAGCGCTGAATGCTTTGGCTTTAACCACTTTAATATAGAAATGATAGTTCTTCCTATTTCTCAGAATATTATTCATTTAGAATTCTGAGAAAAATGTCAGAATACAAAAGAAGACAATAAATGAAGTTTCCCTAATCATCTCCGAGTTCAGTCATCCATTCTGTGAAAACACAGAAGTCTCAATCTGATCTAAACCTACGAGCAGCGCTCTGAAAGAGGAAACTAGAACAGGAAGTCAAAGAGGTCCAGACTTGATTTAAACTTCATTCACATGTTTTTATTCAGTGCACATAATATAAGACCTGGCATCATAATTTAAGTGAGGTTTTTAAAAACAATACAAACTGCAGCTTCAAAATGATTACATTTCTATATATTTACAAAATAACTACAAAAATCAGTAAATAGATTTCTTTATCTTTACATGAATGTACATCACTTCTCTGAAGTGTTTGTGTTAATGTCACACTGAAGCCCCTAAAGCTTCTCCTCGCCCCGGGGCCGTCAGGTCTCTGATGAAGTTTTATCTTCGTTTTTAATCCACAGGAAGAAAAGATGAAGGTTGGTCTGCAGACTGCAGTCTGGCGCTGAGTCGTCTCCCTGCAGCTCGTTAAAGAGAGAATGGCGTCAGAGACGTCCTCTGTCAGCTTTAATTGCTCTTAGTCATTCATCATGTGTTGCTACATATGTCAAAAGGACCTCCAAAGCTGCAAACCGCTCCACTCAAACCCGACTTGTGACGCGTCTCGAGGCCGCCGAGCTCTCTGATCTCCACTGACGAGTCCTCTACCCACAATGCAGCTGACCAAATCTCACATGGCAGAAATTACACGGTTTTGGCAGCAGCTTTTGGGTGTGGATGCTCCATGTTTGTAACAACATGTCATTAGACGCTCTGCAGGGAGAGGACATGAGGATAAATCTCCTGCTGGGCTGACTGAGATTTATCCTCGTGTCATAATTGTTTGCATATTTCAACGGTTTCCTTTTTCCTGCAGAAGCAAAAACTTTCAAAATGAAATGTATGTTGTTTTTGTCTCTGGAGGATTTATGCTCTGCTGAGAACTGGCCCGCTTAAGAGTCCAGAAGAGTCCAGAAGACTAAAGTAATGCTGTCTTCACAAACTGACGTTCATGCTTTCATAAATCATCTTCAGAAAATAATGTGCCCAAAATCAAAAAACTATCGCAGACAACAAGTGAGCTTTGGATGGATTACTGAGCAGGCTTAATGTGCAAAGACCAAGACCCCCTTACACACACCACCACACACA
>NW_023260132.1:0-50409 GCF_009762535.1 Notolabrus celidotus
GCAGAGTGAACGAATGCATTTCTACTTTTTAACTCTGGGAGCTGTTTTTTAAATAGACAATAAATATTTTAAAAGGGAGCCAGTTTGGCTTAAGGTACATTACCACCAAGAGTCCTGGGGTCTTTTAGCCCCCAGAACTACTTCACCCTGAACTAAAAGGTTCCTGGTCCCCCATTGTTGTCTGCGTTTGGACCGCGGGCTGAAGTCCCGGGTAGATTGTGTAAATCAGGCCAGTGACGTATGGAGGAAAAACAAGTAACTGCACTACACCACCAGACCAGTAGAGGGCAGTAACACAAAGAGGAATGCCATTCATCACAGATGACACCATAGAAGCAGACGGACAGGCAGGTATCATTCTGAGCAACACAACAGTTAGCCTGTTAGCATGAAGAGACTCAGCTGGTCTGTTTTAGATGGTGCTATATTTCATCACAGATGGATTCACTGAATCAACACGTGAGAGGAGATAAGCGCGAGTAGCAAAGACGTTTCAACACGGCTTTAAAATCCTTTTGAACTCAAAAAGCCGTGATCGCAGAGATCGACCGGTGTTTTGGTTTAAGCGGCGACCCTGTTAACTGAAGACCAAAAAATGTTTGACAAAAAAATTTGACAAAAAAAAATTTGACAAAAAAAATTTGACAAAAGAAATTTGACAAAAAAAATTGGACAAAAAAATTTGGACAAAAAAGTTGATCCAGAGCCTGTCGAAAAAATTATTTTTCCTCAAATTTGAAATTTTGCTCCAAAAGCAGAAAAACCTGTGCCTGCTGTTATAAACATGGAAAAAGCAAAGAATGAATAAACGTCTTTAGACCATCATTAAATATCTGATGAGGATATTTTGAAATCTTAATAAAAACTAAACTAGTTTGCATTCCCAGGAACTCCCTCTGTGTTTCAACAGCTGTGTAAACTCCACAAACACTGACACGTTCAGCTGAAGGTCTCCAGTTTACAGGGTCACTTTGAAAACCGGAACACCGGGAGGAGAGACGCATTCACGGTGGGCTGAGAGAAGACTACTGTTACAAGCTGCTAAATCAAGAGAATCACAGCTTCTTCTTTTGAAAAGTACACACACATACAAAAAAGATAGAACAAATAAAAACTAATGAAAGAAAGAGAAATCAAGAGAATCACAGATGTGTGTGATGTTATTGTGGACGGAGGGAGGAATAAAAACACTGAGGTTAATCTACCAATCAGACAAGTTCAGCATTGCAGGCCCCGCCCCCTGAAAGTCCAGGGACCTTTGAAAAGTACTCATTTTGTTAGTTAACTTTAATGCCTAAATCCTCTTCCTCTGATTAACAGCACTCTGCAGAAACCACAGCAAAGATCCTTGAGGAAAGTGAGATAAGATTTTTGATTTACAGACACAGCTTGAACATGTAGAGGAGAACATCTATGCAGAGATAAGGAACACTACTTTATACCTGAGGTCAACAAAACTGTCACAAACCAAAAGTTCTTTATTTACCCTGAGGAGCAGTTCTTCTTGCTCACAGCATCGTATTTTAGGTGCAACAAAAGCTGCATGGATGGATTAGATTCAGACCATCATGGTGATCAGAGCTTAAGACTCACCCTCCATTGACTCCAATAAACTGCAGGTTTTTCTTCATGGAGGGAGATCCTGGTTCCCCTTGTTCTCTGCGCTTCATGATGGACCTCAGAGAGGAGGGAGGAGACGAGGCTGCAACACAAAACCATCATCATCATCATCATCATCACACACAATGACAATGCTTCAGAGTGAAGGTCAGGGGTGTTCTGAACAGTCTGGTTACCTGTCTGAGTGCTGTTCTGTGACTCTGCAGCCTCTGTGGATGTGAGCAGGTGAGTCTCTGTTTCTTTTGAGTCCAGCACACTGATCTGATCAGCGGGCGCGCCCACAGCGACGACCGGAGACGCTACAGGTACCGAAGTGGACAGCTCGCTCTTCAGGACGTCCCGCACCTCCTTGGAGCTGATGGCGAGCGGCACTGGAGCTTCTGTGAGACAGAGAGGAGACATACAGAGACTGAAACGCTCTCCCTGAAGGAGGACAGAGATGTTTGATGTTTATCAGTTCTCAGTTTATGTGACGCCTGAACCTGCAGAGTGATCTGAAGCTTATAATCCCTATGTGATATTACTGAGGCTCTGAAGTGTGTCTGAGAGCTGCTCTCAGCAGCAGAGTCATGTTGTGTAAACTGTGATGGTGTCTTGGATGAACTGCAGGTGTTTACGACGTACCAGGTGAACTCAGACCTTCAGCCGGCTCTCTGTGTTGCTGCTCCAGGACTCCTCCGGCTGGTGGAGGAGCGGGGAGCGTGCAGGTCTCCGCTCGGAGCAGAGTTCCCACCTCCACCACGGTCGGCTGCTCCAGGGTGTACACCTGGATCCCCACAGTCCTCTGCTCCCTCTGCCGGGGCAGCTGAGTGAAGCTGACCAGCGTGTGCAGGCTGCAGCCCTGCGGCTCCTGCCAGCCCAGGCTGGTCGCCATGACGGGGTGCTCGGCCTGCGGCGCCCTCTGCACCGCCTCCGCCTGCTGCTGCGCCGCCTGCAGGTCCTGCATCGTCCTCTTTAAGTCACCCTCCAGCTGACCCACTTGATTCCTGAGAGCCTCCGTCTCTGGAAGCAGACCCAGGTCCTCCTCCCTGACCCCAACTCCCACATGACGAGTTCCCTTCGAGTCCTCTGGTCCGACTCCGATAGTGCGCACCTCCCGCTTCGACCCCGGTCTGGCTCCGGCTACGATCACCGTGTCCTCGATCTCGCAGCCGGAGTCCTGCTTGGCGCCCTCGGGTGTGGACGGGGACAGCGGCTCTGCTGGTTTGGTGCTGCTCTTTGCTGCTGTGCTCACCTCCTCTTCAGGGATGTCGATGTAGAGCTCTCCTCTTGGACGACCTCGGCTGAATCCCAGAGTGTGGCCCAGGAACTTCTGGCTCTTGATCTGGACGCTGAGCTGCCGCTTCTCCTCCTGCAGCACAGAGATCTTCACCTGCAGCACCGGGATGGTCTTCACCTGCTCCTCTAAGTCCCTGATCTTCCTGAGGGCCGCCGCCATCTGCTCCCTGACGTGCTGCAGGTGGGCCGGCGTGGGCGTCACCGGAGTGGACAGACCAGAACTCATGGGAGTGTAGGACCCGCCTCCACCGTGGGCTCGGTTGAAGCTGTGGGCGCTGCTGATGGAGGTGTTGGAGCCGGCCACGCTGCTGTGCATGCTCCCCAGGTTGGAGAACCTCCGCCCCTCCTTCTCCTCCTCCAGCTTCCTGCGCGCATCCAGCAGCGTCTTCTCCACCCGGGCCGTGCTGAAGCTGGGCCTCTGCGACGTGTGGTAACCCGGGGCGCAGTACGAGAAGGAGGAGTGCCGGCTGTCCATGCTGGTGTTGGAGCACAGAGACTCGGTGGAGGTCCACCAGGAGCCGGTGTAGCCGTACCCGCGGGGCAGGGAGCCATAGCGGGGGCGGCGTTGGATGGGCACCTTCTTGATGGTGTTCCCCTTCTCTATGTCGTTAACATATTTGAGGAAGTCCAGGTCCAGACGGTAGCCGTAGGGGGTCTCCACTGAGTAGTTGGCCTCCTGTTCCTTGGCGTGCAGGGAGGGGGGGGCGGGAGGGTTGAGCTTCCCTGAGGGGGAAGGAAATCAACTTTAAACAAACGGAAATCTGCGTCTAATCTCCGGCTCAGACTTTAGAAAAGAGCATTAACTCTGTTTTAACTTGGAGTATTTACTCCAATTAGGACTCTAACCTCATCTAAATACAATCCTCTCACAATGACTTCATGAATCTGCACAATATTCAGTCAAAGAAGAAGAAGAAGAAGCACCTGGGAAGCCCGGGTCCATGTGCAGCACCTGAGCCATGTTGAGTCCGTGTCACCCTCCAACTCTCACCTGTAGGAGGACAGACAAATAAAGACATGTTCACTCTTAGAACTTTGAAAAGGTCAGAATCAGTCTCTCTCTCTCTCTCTCTCTCTCTCTCTCTCTCTCTCTCTCTCTCTCTCTCTCTCTCTCTCTCTCTCTCTCTCTCTCTCTCTCTCTCTCTCCGGCCTCTCCTTTGTTTCTAATTTTATCCTCTGGTTTTTGGGAGCATTGTGGGTCAGGGAGGATTGTGTGTTTGTTTCTGTTCTGAGCGTTCGGAGGAGTTACAGGGGGAAAGTTTCCTGGCAGCTGATTCCAGGACAGAGAGGTTTGAGACTGCCAGTTGCAGCCTTATTAGGAATCATCTGAGCACGCTAACTTTGCCTCTGAATTCAGGGTTTACACACGCTCTCTCTTTCACGGCATCCACATCTTCCCCCTCCGTCTCTCTCCCTCTCTCTTGACGTCAGCTGATGATCAGGAGGTCTCTCTCCCTCTCTCTCTCTCTCTCTCTCTCCCTCTCTCTCTCTCTCTCTATCTCTCTATCTCGCTATCTCTCTAACTCTCTCTCTCGCCCCACTCTCACTCTCTCTCTCTCTCTCTCTCTCTCTCTCTCTCTCTCTCTCTCTCTCTCTGTCTCTCTCTCTCTCTCTCTCTCTCTCTCTCTCTCTCTCTCTCTCTCTCTCTCTGGATTTCTCAGCACTTTGATGGGTTTTTGTTGCAGCGTCCTGACTCTGTGTTTACAGTAGACTGTTCTTCTTTCCACCCACACGTTGCCACTCAGACACACCAGAGCCTCTGAGTTTGTCTGCTTGGCAAAGATTAACTCTCAGGGTCATCCCTTTGTGGGAACAGGGATGTAATGTTTAAACCTTTCTCAGTATTAGTTGGTCTAAAGAGCTGAAACTGTGAAGTCAGTTCCCTCTTCTTTAATTTGCACTCTTCCTCTCTCTCCCTCCCTCGCTCTCTATCTCGTGACCCGGCTCGGGCTTGGCGCTCCCTCCTTTGTAAAAAGTAGGGCACTTGGAAACACTGACTGACTTGATTTGGTATTTGGTGAAGTCCTGCAGTCGGTCTAATGTCTCGGTGCGATTCCCCTGATCTGTGCCCCTTCACCACTCTCTCACAGAGAGATTACTGCACACACTCATGGAAACACTGGACGCATGCACATACAGAGTCACTGTGACACCGAATTAGAAGCACTCCTCTCACACCAACGTGATAAGAACTGATTGCACCGCTGGATCTAAAGCACGCACACACAAAGCCTTCTTAAAGCTCTCTTCTTCTACCCTGCATGTTTTCTATTCATCCTAATTCATGCAACTCTTTCAGGACCCGTCCCGTGATGTAAACTCCCTCCTTCCACTTGCCCACGCTGAATTTCCTGAACTTCTTGTGAATATTTTCAGAGGGGAACTAGCAGGAAAGATTCTGGATAACCGACTGTGTGCCAAGTTTATCCAGTTTGACCTCCACCTCTGATCAAACCCGGGGCAGACTTTGAATCAGGTGCATATAAACACCAGAGATCTCTGACGTGTTGCAGGATGTCTTCACTCAGTCTTAAAAAAAGGGGGCGTGCACGCTTGATAACTTATTTCCTTTACTTCGCCTCATGATCACAGATTTTTCCACTCAGTCTTTCAAGACAACTCAAAGTGCTTTTAGTGATCCCTGGATTCTCAGTTTGTCTCCTGCATGAAGTCAAAGTGTGAGGCTGATAATGTGCCAAAGGTCAGGGGTCACTGCAAAGTTCACAGACGATGAAACAGACTGAAATCAGCTCTGACGCCTTGCTGTCAGAAGAAGTGATGACCAGAACATTTCCAAACAGCCTTTGTTTGATATTTTCTATGGTGATGATTCAGCAGAGACACCAAAAGTTCCTCACAGGAGCTTTAAATATTTGGAGTGCATCAGAGACATAAAGAGAATAAAAATACAGTAAACAAACAAACAAAGCAGAACTTTGAGAGTTAAAGAGATTCAATAAAAAAAGCAATAAATATTAAAGTTGAGGGTCGATCGGTTATTGTCTTTGGCTGATTATCTGGGCTGATATTCACTCAATAATCTGAAGTCAAAATTAAAAATATAGTAATATCATTACAATAAATCAATAAAATAGAATCTGATAAATGCCAGAAAAATTAAATAAATAAAACAAAATCAGATAAAAACCTGAAAATTAAATAAATAAAATAATTAAATCTGATAAATGCCAGAAAAATAAAAATTAAATAAAAATTAAAATTAAAATTAAATTAAATTAAATTAAAATTAAATAAAAATAAAAATAAAATAAAAATAAAATAAAATATATGAAACAAAATCCATTAAATGCCAGGAAAATCAAAGTAAAATTAAATCCTTACAATAAAATAAAACCAATAAAGAAAACAGGAAAATTAAATAAAAATAAAACAAAATAATTCTAATAAAAATCACTAAAATAAAATCAGATAAATGCCAAAAAAGGTTGTCGGTTCGACTCTCGGCTGGTCGACCATTTCCTGTATTTCCTCCTCGCTCTCCACTTCCCATATTTCCTGTCTCTCTCCAGCTGTCCTGACATTAAAGGCAAAAATGCCCAAAAACATAATTTAAAAAATAAAAATAATAATAACTAAAATAAAATAAATGAAATCAGGTGAAAACCAGAAAAAAAGAATAGATAAGACAGAATAAAATAAAAATAAAACAATGATAATAATAGTAATAAAAATAATGATGTACTCCAAGTTTTAAAAGCCAGATTAAAAAGGTAAGTCTTTATTTTACTTTCTGTTTTAATATCCAGAGACAGTTCAGAGTTCAGAGTTCAGAGTTCAGAGGTGTAACAACAGAAAGCTCTGTGGACACTGTGTCATTTAATCGGCCTGTATGTCATGTTGAAAGTTTTATTCCTGATGAAACATTAACTCAGGCCTTTTAAACAAAGTCTTATGTTTGAGTTTGTAATATGCCACATTTTTTAATTTTCACAAAGTTTTTAATTTTTACTGTAAATATTCCAAATATCAGTTTTCAGTCTCATCAACTTCTAAAAATGACTCTGAAAAACAGAATCAGACGAGTATTTAAAATATGTGAGGCTGTGTTGTTCATACACTCTGATGTGGCACAGGACAGAGAGAAGAGGAGTGGTTGTGTGTGTGAGAAACTGACTGTGAGAGTGTGTGTGTGTGTGTGTGTGTGTGTGTGTGTGTGTGTGTGTGTGTGTGTGTGTGTGTGTGGACAGGAGGGTGGAGGAGGACAGCACTGACTGAGGACAGATGATGAGATATAATTAGAAGCTGCACTTTTGCAACCAAACGTCCCGGCCCAGCAGACGAGACGTTTACTGACACTGACCGCTCGACTCCTCTTTGACTTCTAAAGTGTGTTTAAAAACCTGAACTCTCACACACACACACACACACACACACACACACACACACACACACACTCCTCTCTCTGCTCTAAACGTGACTCCTCTCGCTGACACTCCGGGTGTCATTCCTCTCACATCACCCCCCCAGGACTCCCACACCACCAGCGCTCCACATCTGCTCCTCCAGCGGGGGCTGCTGGGTGTTTCAGATGTGTTGGCATGTGTGATGTGTGTTCGTGCTCCTCCAGAGTGTGTGTCTGTGTGTGTGTGTGTGTGTGTGTTGGAGAACTTGACCTCTCTGGCTCTGGTTCAGCTCTCAAACAGAGTTCCTTTGAGACGTCATGTGAACAGAAAGCAGGCTGGGTGATGTGGCAGAACATACGATCAGGGGAACATGATCTGAATCGATCTGATGGTGTGGATTTGAGTCATGAGGCCGGTTTGAAAGGTATCAGGGTAATAAAGGAAGCTCAGTCATAAGATACAACAAGTAAAAACACTCAATAAAGAAGCTGCATGTTAGAGATCTGTGTCTCTGTGAAGCTGGTCTCTGTCAGGGACAGGTCTGTGAGCTCGCCGTGTTTACCTTAGGATTTCTCTGATGCTCATCATTCAGAGGGATTTAACTGAGAGCTAACACAGAGGGGTCAGCTTTTCCAAAACAACCTGCCTCAGTCACAGAGCATTTTAAAAGACTGAATAAAGCAGCATAGATATCTGTATCTTTAAATACAAGGGCTGCGAGCTGAGCGCGTGCAGAAACTTGACTCGAGGGAGATTTGGGCTCGATTATTTTGGGGTTGTTCAACTGGTTTTGAAGTCACAATGTTGTCATTTGACCGGGCAGAGTGCTGGAGGACAACCTACTATCAAAGGGGCAGATGACATGAGCCAATTCCTAAGTTCAGGTCCATGGTGTCCTGTAACTTCTAGAGTCCTCTGCCTCCCTCAAACCTCCTTCCAACACAGCTGAGACCCATCCATGGATAGAAGAGGGTAAAGCCCTGATCTATCCCACCAGGCTCATGAACCACTTTGACCTTTGACCCAACTTAAGAGCTTTTATTCAGGATTGCACCTGTGTGAAACTGCAGCCAGCACCTGAAGGCATCATGCTGACAAACTCTAGGATGTTGAAACACACCGACCATAAATTCTTCTTCTGCAAAGCTTCTACATTTCCAGTTTTTGATGTCATGTCAGAAAAATGATGACTGGACTTTATATTTATGATCCAAGTCATCTTTCCTGATGCTTACTTCTGTGTGTGGGCGTTCTTTAAAGGGACTAAGGTAAGTTATTTTACATGCAATCAGGTCAAACTTTCCACCACGACATTTAGAAAGAGGCACAGAGTACGCTCGGCCCTCTGCAGGCACAACGTGAGCACTAAGGAGGCGGAGAGCTGAGCTGACACCGACTTTCATATAACCAATGTCACATCTGAGGTCCACTGATCTCCCTCTATCCCTCTCTCTCTCTTCATCTCCCTCTATCCCTCTCTCCAACACGGTCTCAGCAGATGTGTGTCTAACATGAGTCTGGTCCTGCTGGAGGTTTCTGCCTGTTAAAGGAAGTTTGTCCTTGCCACTGTAACTTGCTAAATGCTGCAAAGTGCTCTGCTCATGGTGGATTAAGATGAGATCAGACTGAGTCCTGTCTGGAAGATGGGACTGGATCTGATCCGGTCTTCATGTTGGGTCTTCACAGAGTACAGTGTAGACCGGCTCTGTTTGGAAAGAGTCTAAGGATAGTGTTTGTTGATTTGGTGCTTTATAAATAAAGATTGATTGATTGTTGCTTCATTTACCAGTCTCTTAGCTCTCTGTTGATTTTGTTTTATCCCCCTGCTCTTCCAGAACTTTGCACCCTTCCCCGTTCTGAAGACGTCTCCTCTCTCTCTCCACTTTTATCCAGGATGAACGTCTTGCCCCCATTACACCCCTCCCCCCCTTCAGTTACATACCATACTAACGGAAGCTAACACCGCCTGGTCTCCTCCCTCCATCACCGGCTATTAAGACTGAAATGACCCTCCGGGGGGGAGATGCAGGTCACCCAGCACAAATTACATGTCTGTGGTATGTCCTGTAAGACGTCCTGACTGTATCTGTGTTTCTCTGCTTCTCCCCTGCAGAACGTCTGCAGCTTTCATACACGCGAGTGTTTCAGGGGTTAAAAACTGGATTTGATTTACCCCGTGTAAACAGACTCTGAAGTCTTTGGTGCATCAGAGGATGGAGACCACCCTGAGACCTAAATTAAGATGCCAGGCTTCATTTCGAGGTCAGCTCTCCCAAGTTTATCAAACTCATTGCTTCCACTCACTGAGTCACCTTATTATTATTGCCATTACAAAGGATTAAGCCTCAGTATTGCTAAGTCAGAAATACCAGTCCTCCCGCCACCCACAGGAGATCTGGGAGGATTTTTCCACTGCCTCGCTCAGCCTTCATCGTCACTGTTCTCCTCCACTTCAGGAATGGTTTGTGAATTAGGAAATGAGGGATTTATTTTCAGCTTCATACCAGCTGCTCCAGGACGGGATCTCTCCTCCCCAGGCTCCTTGCTGTCGCTTCCTTTTCTTGCACTCTTACAGTCAGCACCTGTTGAAACAAGAAGAAGGAGAAGAGCACAAAGACATGTGAGCTCCAGCATCAGGAGAGTCTGTTGGAGGTGTGCAGCTCTGCAGAGAGGCTTTAGAGGCCTTCACAGGACGACAAACAGAACAGTCCTGTGGTTTGGACTCACAGGCCGGATGTGAACATTACCCCTCCATGAAATGCCAATCACTCTTTGACCTCCATGCTGCATGAAGCCTGATCCACACAGCACCGCTCCTCCCGGCTTTCCAACACCCCGTTCCTCTCTCCAGTTCGAGTCTCTCTAATCAATTCAAGGCCCGGAGCCTCCCTGCCATGTGATTGGGCAATACTTTCTGTTTTCTTGCCTGTGTGACTAACACTTCCAAATCCACTGGTACAAACCTCCGCCCTCCAGTTGATGTGGGAACATCCGTCATGTAAACACATCAGAGATGTTCCAAGCTCAGTTCTGACTCTGACACCTCGGCGTCAGCGCTGGCAGACACCAAATACCCTCCTGAGACCGGTGCCAATAAATACGGGACATGTGGACGGCTTCAAGCGAATCCATGATTCAATATTCTCTGGCAGCGTACGCTCTGAACCACAACAAACTCCACAAGTCCTCGCCTTCCTCAAAGCTTGAAGGAAGAACCACTTTCACTGTCTGCTGTTTGCTCTTTAAGTCCAACACCAAGCTTTCTCTTCTCACGGTGACAAAGCTCCACACTAATTGTTCTTCCATGGACAAACTTTGCAAAACAGGTCACAAACTGTTCCTTTAAAGACGTTTTCCTCCTGTTTTATGTCATATTACTGGTCCACACTCAAATCCAGAGCACAAGTTGCACCCGTGTTTTTGGGGAGCTCCCAGGAGTAAAACTGTGTCCACTGCATTCAGCAATGTGCAGCTTCCATGCAGACGTGGAGCTCTTTTGGGAGCGTGCCTGTGTGCCCACATTTTGGCGTCTATAAGCTCTGCTTGAATTTCCCCGTTGTGGGACGAGTAAAGGACTATCTTATCTTAACTTACAGATGAAACCTTTTGGATCAGCAGATTTGATTTATTCTTGTAATGATTGTGATTGTGATGATTTCTGCTCATCAATTCATTCATTTACTTTAGAGTGCTTCCTAAAAACCTCGTGGGAGGATTGGGGCTTAAATTGAAGAGAAATGCAGGAACACAAGACCTCATTTTGAAAATGTCCACCTGTGAGAACATAGGGATGACCCTGCTCGTTTAAACACCATCTGTTATCTCCACCCTGCTAGCTACCAGTGCGGTAGTTGAGCTCAGCCTGCAGTAGCGTAGATAGTTGCTAGCTACAGAAGGACCTGTAGCTCTCCAAGGTTTGCGTCACCGCCCTCTAGTGCTCACTTGTTGACTTGAATGTAAAACTCTCTCCACTCAAACCAGCACTCCACTAAGATGATTTCCTTAAGAGTGTAACACTGTTTGCTTTAAATGCATTATGCTGACCTAAAGAGGGTCTGAACTGGTCCACCTCACTATGAATCCAGCTTGCTTTGCACAATACTGCTCGCCTCATTAAGCGCCATCTTCTGGGTAAAATACTGAGACACATTAAAACATATCTCTGTGCATTTTATACTGGTGTATTGGTCACACTGGTGAATAGGATGCAGGAGCCTTAGTAGTGATAGGCAATGATTTTTGAGCACTTTTTCATCATGTTTACCGATGCCTGGTTGTAATACAGTATTCCCGCCAGACGGTGGCTACAGAGCATCTTAAAGCTGTTTGCTAACTGCATTAGCAAACAGAAGAAGAAGAATGCTAACTGTATTAAAGAGCAGAAGAAGATGAGAACATGAGGAAAACACTCGCAGTAATTTTCTCGGTTTCTGAATCTCAGACAACTACACACGTATTTCCAGAGACTGAGCAGACGCCGTCAGCGCCGCTACTAGCACTAATCGTTGAGTATATGACAATGATTAGCGAATAGTATTTTGTCTTGACATGCCCATCCCTACTTTTTAGATCACATAAAAGATATAACATGGGGTGCTGTTGGCCTTTTAGCGTGCGCCCCATGCACAGAGGATATAGTCGTGGGCTAGACTCCATGCCTCAAACATTTCCTGCATGTCTTCCCTCTCTCTCTACTCCCCACATTTCCTGTCTCTCTTCAGCTGTCCTATCAAATAAAGGCAGAAATGCCAACAAATGTATAACATGCCCCTAGCGCTTGCACTCTATGCTAGCTTGCGCTGTTATTTTTTGCAAATCAAGTAGTCAACACAACTACATTACAGTCTTAGCTGGTAAATTCTGTGATTCCACATCTGATCTCATCTTAATCCACCATGAGCAGAGCACTTTGCAGCATTTAGCAAGTTACAGTGGCAAGGACAAACTTCCTTTAACAGGCAGAAACCTCCAGCAGGACCAGACTCATGTTAGACACACATCTGCAGAAGTCAAAGAGTCAGGGTTTGTGTGTTTCTGATACTGGTCTTTAGGTGTAAGGGAGGCCTTTATGGTCCTGAAACACCCGTACACAGATCCCCTTCAAAGAGTTACAGCCAGAGTGACCTCATGAGCTTATAATGTTCCCTTTATGGACGACACAGACTCTAACAGCGAACCAACAGATAAGCTCCCTCTCTGTGTCTGCAGAGTCTCAGAGTCCAGCTGCAGAGAAAGGGAGTTGGACGTTTTGTGAGAGCGGCTCCTGAAAGGTGACCTTTGCATCATTTCATAACAAGACTTTCTGTTGTTCGGTCCATTGTTTCAGATCCTTGTCCTGACGTTGCTGCAGAGGGTGGAGGGGCGCGGGGAGAAACAGACCTTTTAGACTCGCTAAATCACAAAGAGCCATTCATTCAGGCTCCGGCTCCACAGCTGGTTCTAATATAAAGCAAGGAGGGGCATCAGAGAGAGAGAGAGAGAGAGGGAGAGAGAGAGAGAAACAGTGTGTGGTGAGGAAGTTTGCCTCAAAACAAACAAACAGTTGATGAAGTGCAGTTATTGACCCACGCGCTGACAGAAACTGGAAATACACGAGCAGCTGATTCCTGCGACCTGAGTTTTAAAGATATCACAAACGTATGAGCTGAATATGAACGCCAAACTCCCCCCCCCCCCCTCCTAAAGAGAAGGATGGAGTCTGTCAGGAGGGTCACGTTTTCACCACGTGTTGTTGCAGTTGGCGAATACTTTCAAAGACAAATTCCAAACTTTACAGGAGACGACTCAAACTCCCGTCGACTCCCACGCGGCCCCGATGTGGACTCTGTGCGGTCTGAAGTCTCCCACGGACCCACAAACACAGCCGGGGCTTTCAAACTGATTTATTCAGGTAGAGGAGAGCTAAGTTTGGATGATTAATCAGATGATCTGATCATAAATCAATGATTTATAATCCTCCTGATAGATGAATCCAGCGTGCGTTTTGTGTGTGGTGCCGTCTTCGGCGTCTTGTTGGGTTAAAGACGTCAGACAGAGCTGATGAACGCACCCTGATCAGGCTATTTAAGGATTATATATTGGGCGTTGGTTTCAACAACAGCCTGATCATATCAACATGTTTTCACACATATTCTTTAAGAATGTATTTCTATATTTGTGCTGATGAAACTGGAGACAGCATCGCAGAACAGGCGGCTTGTTCACTTCCAGTAATTAATAATCTGATAATCTGACTCACTTTACTCACTTTTCAAGGCAATCTGGATCAGATCAATCTGCTCAGAGTACAAACTTTTAAAGGTAACAAAATGTGGGTTACTGGTGCTGTGACTAGGACGGTGAACTACATACTTTGTCCACAGGGGGCGCCACAATCCACACAAACTCATTTTTAAGTTAATGTTGGGGGGGGTTTGTCTTTATTGATGATAGGACAGAGCTGAAGAGAGACAGGACATGTGGGAAGTAGAGAGCAGGGGAGGATGGCCTGGAGTCCAACTGCATAATACATTTCTGCCCACGACCCCCAAAATATGGGTGCCAAAGACATGTGACCCCCTCTGTTCCTCAAAATGATTAAATGTAGTTTCATACTTCATTTAGCTGGTGAGCAGGAAAGGATCCACAGACATGTGTCTGTGTTTCCTGTTATGAATGAACCTGCTGCTGCTGATGCTTTAGATCAGGGGTGTCCAAACTTTTTTCAAAGAGGGCCACATTTGATGTTGTCAGAATACTTCAGGGCCAGTGGCTCCTACTGAGACTTCGGTGACTTAGGAATCATACAAGTGATATATGAAATCTCTATTTAATAACAATTATTTTACATTTTTTTCTCAATAAATCAGTAACTAGGAAGTCCTCGGTTCTCCACAAGCCACGTAAACATTAGCAAACTTTATCTTCTTCTGTAGAATGTTTTTCATTCGGGTCGGGCAATGTGGGGAAAAATATTGTCTTGTTATTTTCCTATGGCAGGATCAGGATCTGGATTTCATCACACTTCTTTTTCATGTTGTTTTTAAGACTTTTCTGACCAGCAGACAACATTTTAAGAACTAAATAATTCTTGTCCTACATTCTGAACTAATTTTTTCTGCACCAAATTTTGCCTTTTCTGCACAGTTTCCTAATTTTGATCTTGTCTTGTGTCTTCTGAACTTTTAGTGTTCATCAAGAACATTTTCACATCATGATAAAAACATTCATTTGAAAAAACCTGTCAACTTTAAGAGTTCTTGTGTTTCCTACTATAATTATATTCCTGCAGAATATCCAGAACTTTGAATTTATAAAAGTAGTCCATATGAAGCTTTTTGAGACATTTCTGGATTGACTTTAGTTTTGTTTGTGCGCTTGAAAGAAACTGCAAATGTACAGATGATTCAGAAGGTGATTAATTTCTTTGCTATAAATAACACATTTAAGATGGAAGCTTGGGGCCACAAATAAATGGACCTTGGGCCGCAATTGGCCCCCGGGCCATACTTTGGACACCCCTGCTTTAGATCATTCACTGTGAACTAACCCTAACGTCAGGAGTCATCTAAAGAAACACAGAACACTAATATAAAATATATATATCTGAAAGGTTTTATTTCTAAATGAATTACTTTAAATATATATATATTTACAGTGATGGCAACATACAATATTTTAGATGACTTGGGGTTAGGGGAAAAATCTTGTGACCCACGGGTAGCGTCTGGCGACCCCCCAGCGGGTCCTGACCCCCACTTTGGGAGCCCCTGTAATAAACGGACGTAGTCTCCGTGATGTCACCCGTCTGTTCCTGAAGCCGATAGTCGGTGGGCGCCATATTGGAAATGTTGAACTTAACCTAACTTCATCTGAGCTAGTGTGAGGTAAAGAGGCGGGCCTTTAGCGTCCTCGCTAACAGCTACAGTGTTCCCGCCTGTCAATCAAGTCAGCCACGCCCTTATTTGGGCAAAACTCGTAAGTTTAATATCTTCAAACATACCGAGTTATATAAAAGTTCACGCCCTCACAGTGTGCCGATAGAGAAATGATCTATCCAGACTCCACTGGTCTTTTGAACCCGGCTGTAAACATGTTTATTTCTGCTGTAAAGATGGTCTCTTTGAATGGGTGTGTATGTGGTTTCCTGTGTTTCTGCAGCCAGCCTCTAGTGGACGCTCCATGAACTGCAGTTTATAACACTTCCACATGGGCTTCATATTTTGAGACCGAAGGATGAAAGACTTGTTCATGAAATGTTGTGTGCCCAAGCTGTCGTGCAGCAACCAGCCACTAGATGGGGTAGTAGCTCCAGTTAATGCTATAAAGCTCTACTACCTGGATGTAAACAAGCAACGTGTCTCAGCGTGGTTTGTCAGTATGTTCGTCTATCTATCCGTCCGTTAGAGACATGAGCTACTCAGACCTAAACTGTTTTTTGAACCAGGCTGTAAACATGTTTATTTCTGCCTCTTTGAATGGGTGTGTATGTGGTTTCCTGTGTTTCTGCAGCCAGCCTCTAGTGGACGCTCGAGGAACTGCAGTTTATAACACTTCAGCATGAGCTTCTTATTTTAAGACTGTAGGTTGCTACTTGCTCTGTACATGGGGTGCACGCTTAACCTGCTCAATGATATCATACTTTTTGATTCATTTCATGGATTTTTAACATCTTGTTCCTGTAATCCAGACTCAATCCACCTCTTGAAGCAGGATTATCCTGCTGTTCTGGATCAAAGTCATCCTAATCCTCCTCAAAAAGTTCTGATGGATGTGAGATTCCATCCAGAACAGACTCAGATTGGATTACCACTCCAGTTTCCTTCTTCTTCCTGACCTGTTTCTAAGATCTTGCTTTTATTCCATCAGATTACCTCTCAGCGACGGCGCCCAGGTGATAAAAAAACACGCTCTTCTCTGTGTGCCAAGTAAGCCGGGTGAGGTTTAGACGGTCAGTGCCATCTGTGCCGTGACACACACAGAGACGTGTTGCACGGGTCTGATGAAGAAAGGGTTACAGGAAAGGGAGCTCCGTCTGTCTATTCCCCAAGGATGAAGAAACAACCGAGTCACTTCCTCCCGGCCCAGGAGGAAGAGTAACACGGAGAAGGGGAGCGTAAAGAAAGAGAGAAAAAACAGGAGCGGGGTGAGAAAGAGAGAAAGCAGAGGAGGTTCGTACAGTATGTGAGGGAGAGAGGAGGAGGAGGAGGAAGAAATGCTGCTGAGAGTTTTAGATGGAAACTTCTCAGATGAGGAGACCATGACGGTTCTCAGACTCCAGAATGAGTTCTGGACCCAAACAGCACACACACAGACCTGCAGGGACTCCTCAGGAAGACAATATAAAGTTTCAAAGAACCTCTCCTCATAATCTCCAACAACCCCGCCCAGAAGATTACCATCATTTGTGCATTCCTCCACTAAAATGAGAGCGACAATAGAGAATCTGTACGAGGAGCCGCTGCAGAGAGAACACTGTTGTTGGACAGAGAGCAAGCAGAAGAGTTTAAACGTCCCCCAAAGATCAGGAGATACAGTAGTTGACCCATCTACTGGGACTTCTTTGTCCTCCTCCTCCTCCTCCTCCTCCTCTCTGCAGCACAGATGGCTTCATTCAGCCGGCTGCTCTCTTTCTGAATTATAAAGCAGGAGATTTAACTTCACATCTCTCCCCTGAACAAGTCGCAGGACGCTTCATGAGGAGGCAACAACAGCAAGAGTTTAACGGAGCTGGAGAGGGTACGTCAGCGCCTGACAGACGGGGCCTTCATCATGCGTGACGGGGCCACATGATCTCACATCAACATGGCCGTACAGTGAGCTCTTGTGCTGCTGGACATGTGCTTTATGACTAATTTGGGCTTTAAAAAGGCGGAAAGTGAAATCATAAGCCCACGGGACTTTCTCGTCAGGACTCTCTGCCCTCTCTGGATGTTTTTTACATTAAGCAGTGGAGGTATGGAGGAGCAGACAGTCTGGGGTGAAGCCGAGGGGAGGGGAGGGGGCGGACTGGATCGGCTCCCGTTACTCCTGGAACAAGAGCAGAGTAAACACACCAGAGAGTCTGCTGCTCATTGGTCATTGTGCCGACCTCCAACAGGAAACCGAGCACGGGTGGGGCCGAGCGGCAAGGAGCGGCACCGGAAAAAAAGACATTAAAAAAGAAGGAGGAGGAGGAGGAGGGGAGAAGGAAGGAGGGAGAGAGAGGAGGGAGAGAGAGGAGGGAGAGGGGGAATTTGGGGAGAAAAATTCCTGTGCAGTTTGTGGAGGTGGGGATTAAGAGTGATGCCGAGCAGAGGCTGTTTCTGTGGAGAGCGTGAAGTCTGGAGGGGAGGACGATGAAGTCCAGACGGCAGGAAGACGGACGGTGTAGTCCCGGTCAGAGCAGCCTGGGGTCAAAGGTCGAGTCAGGGTGGTGGTGTAGTCCACATTAGGGCTGTGTGATGATCATAACTTCATCTTTATCCTGTTTGAATATCAGGTTTACTTTCCCAACACCTAGATTTGAAGATCTGCTGCACAGAGACCTCTTTTGGACCATCATGACCCGGGTTGTGTTTCTGGGCTGGTCCTCGCTCTGGTTCAGAGCTGGTTGAACTCGTGAACCAACACGGCGCCCGTTTGTTTCTCCACCCTCTCGAGCCCGTTGAAGAGGCACGCCATGGCGTCAGATTTAAGTGACCTCTTTTCCCAGCAGCCCTAGCGTGAACTTTCCCTCCCAACAACAACGATGGAGGACAACGTCAGCTCGTCTCCTCACTGACCGCTGCTTTGTCTTTGAATCCATTAGTCTCCTTGATTTGTTCTCTGCAGGACGATGGAGGAAACACGTTTGGTTAGGGGTTTTGATCACCGCAATCCCGCCCCCCCTCACCCCTGAGGGTAGCGGTTCGCGGTTCTAGACCAGCAAAGAGTTGGAGCCACTCTGGAACCGGTTTTCGTAAGCCGGTTCACTCACAGTCGAAACACGAAAAACTGATTCTCAATTGAGCGCCGGCTCTGATCTGGCTCTGATCCGGCTCTGATCTGGCCCTGGAACTGTCTCAGTCCAAAAGGAGTAAGAGGGTATTTGGAGACCATATTCAGGTCCTGGATTTTAGAATGAGATTACAAGTACTGCACACAAAATGTTCACTTCCTGCACAACTTTGCATCAAAGTTTAGACCACCTCTGTCTGACACAAAGCAAACGTTTGCACATTCATGTACCGGACAGACCGGGTGACTTTGGTGTGCTCCAGCTCTCTCCCTCTCTCTCCTCAAAGCAGCTCATAAGAGTGTCTGATAACCGACCACTGTGCACAACGTTACAGCACAAACAACCTGTCAATTTAAATCTCTAATCTCCAATACTCACGCTAGCAGAAGCAGGATAAAGCAACCGAGTGGTCTGAGTGGCGTTCCCCTCACTCGGTGATTCCCAGACTCTGGGTCAGGACCTTTAAAGGGAGGGCCTGGTGTTATGACAGGGGGGCGCAGCAAGGCCTGATAAAAACACAACAATCTAAGCTGCCTGCAGAGCACGGCACGTTGGTAAAAGGATGATGCATCTACTCCAGATGTAGCTTCACCTGCACAAACTCAGGGCTGCATACTGGAGTCAATGTGGAGGTTGCATGTTACAGGTCATGTGTGAAGTTGGACCTGTTATAGGCTCTAGATAATGGATGCATGTTACAGGTCTGAATTCTGTTTTAAATCTGGCCTCCTAAATAAAAGCACTTAGTGTAAACATGCAGAGCAGCAGATTCCATCTTCTCCATCTTCAGTATCCATTCATTCCTCATTCTTCTCACTGTGAGTGTAATATGTGACGATGTAAACACATGCTCTGCAGACTTCGCTCACATCTCTCAGGCCTCGTGGCGAGCAGCCTGCAGAGGAACCGATCCTCCTGCAGCGATGATGTCGTTGCGTTGTCGTTGTTCTCAGGAATCTTATCAATTACTTCCTGATTCAATGAGCGCCGCTGATCAAAGCAAACAGGCCGCTCTGACATGTTGCGTGCTTCACTGTACAGAAAAGTCTTTCTTTGCTTTTCTGAACGATTAAAGTATTAAAGCAGATCAAGTCCGATTATTCAAGCAGATAATGAATTACTGTCCCAAGAACGTCTAAAGCCAGATTAGAGGACTGAAAACATTACCACAACAGATGTTCCAATTAATACAGTGAAGTGGGAGTATTAGCCTCCATGTTTAGAGCAGAGGGAGATGAAATGTTTGAAAATATGCACGTTCATCCCCGCTTCAGACATTTAGCTTTAAACACCATAAACATGATGTTTTTATGGTGTAAGATTCTAACACCGCTCTGTACTTAAAGCACAAACTGTATGATCACTGAGGACAGCTCGTCAAAAACAAGGCGGGAAGGAATGAGCATGAAGTCTTGTTTGAGCAGAGAGGATAACTCCTCATGAAGTCAGGATTAGTTCATCAGCCGTGTTTCCTTGAAGGTGACGGACAGTCTCGTGCATCTTCAGGGAGTAATTCCATTAGCCTCACTAAACCATTTAAAGGCCCGGCGTGTGGCCTGGTGTGCAAATGGGGTTTATAACCCTTGCATTCCTCCACAGCACCCCTGGGTCCAAACGCTGTACTGAGACAATCACATTCCTGCTCTGAGGAAAAACCAGAGGAATCTCTGCTGCTGACAAACCTGAGATCCCAAAACTGCAGCCTGGTGGGGGTCTCCCCCCCCCCCCCCCCCGAGAAACATGGAGGAGTCAGGTTTCAGTATTATTACACTCACAGCATCTCCAGCTCAGAACTGAGGGGACGTTTTACACCCAGCTGAATCTTAAAGTCCTGCTGTCACTGGTTCCTGTTCCTGCAGTGATTGTAGGGGACAGGTTCTGATGCATGAGGAGTTGGTCATGGTGTCATGAACTGTGTTATATATAAAGAGTTTCATCAGATCATTATAGAAGGATCTGAAGTCCCCCTGAAAAAGGCTAACTGACAAATTCCACCAGATCCGTCTCAGCTCCGGATCTGATAGGTTTCTATTCTAATCAGTGTGTTAACTTCCACTGGATCTGCTCCGTTGCAGAGTCCAGTCCGGCAGGTCTGAGTCCTCCGGATCAGATACACAAGACTTCTATTTGTGCCGGATGCCGGAGCACGACGCATCAATCTCAACAGAGCAGATGGAGCGGGACAGGAAGTCAGGTTTCACCAAAACCAAATGTAAACATCCGGTTAATTTTCAGAATAAAAGACTCTGTGTTATCACCAGATCGTATTTCACTTAACTACAACAACAAACCAAAGTCATGATGAGCGGAGCCAGGCCTGGAGTCAACAGGTCAGAGGTTTTCAGAGGACCAGAAAGACAACATGGATGAGGAGAGGAGGAGGAGGAGGATCCTTGATTCAGGGATTACAGAAGGGGAAACCTGGGTCACATGACTCCAGCTGTCCGGAGGTCCTGCTCCGTGGATCAGAGACGGACTGGACTCTCAATGAGTCAGAGAAGTTAGATGAGTACATACATAAGACTCCTCCTGGTGCAGACGACACCTGGAGAAGCTGTTCAATTAATTAGGCAGACTGGGACGAATCAATCAAACGCAGGAAGTGGATGGCAGCTATCAGTGATGAGGTCACACCTCTCACTCTGCCTCTGTCTGTGTTAGAAATAAACTAAACCCCTTCTTAGAGACGACACCTGATGGAAACACTCAGCACTAAACACTGTGGAGCGATAGTAACAGAGATACATTTATCAAAGCTTTGATACACCATCATAAACTCTGAAGATTTCTGCAGGAAATACAGGATGCACCTTCAGTGTGTGACTTCAAACTGAAACAACATCATCCATCCAAACATGCATCCATTATCTAGAGCCTATAACAGGTCCGACTTCACACATGACCTGTAACATGCATCCATTATCTAGAGCCTATAACAGGTCCGACTTCACACATGACCTGTAACATGCATCCATTATCTAGAGCCTATAACAGGTCCGACTTCACACATGACCTGTAACATGCATCCATTATCTAGAGCCTATAACAGGTCCGACTTCACACATGACCTGTAACATGCATCCATTATCTAGAGCCTATAACAGGTCCGACTTCACACATGACCTGTAACATGCATCCATTATCTAGAGCCTATAACAGGTCCGACTTCACACATGACCTGTAACATGCATCCATTATCTAGAGCCTATAACAGGTCCGACTTCACACATGACCTGTAACATGCATCCATTATCTAGAGCCTATAACAGGTCCAACTTCACACATGACCTGTAACATGCATCCATTATCTAGAGCCTATAACAGGTCCATCTTCACACATGACCTGTAACAAGCATCCTTTATCTAGAGCCTATAACAGGTCCGACTTCTCCCATGACCTGTAACATGCATCCATTATCTAGAGCCTATAACAGGTCCGACTTCACACATGACCTGTAACATGCATCCATTATCTAGAGCCTATAACAGGTCCGACTTCACACATGACCTGTAACATGCATCCATTATCTAGAGCCTATAACAGGTCCGACTTCACACATGACCTGTAACATGCATCCATTATCTAGAGCCTATAACAGGTCCGACTTCTCCCATGACCTGTAACATGCATCCATTTTCTAGAGCCTATAACAGGTCCGACTTCACACATGACCTGTAACATGCATCCATTATCTAGAGCCTATAACAGGTCCGACTTCACACATGACCTGTAACATGCATCCATTATCTAGAGCCTATAACAGGTCCGACTTCACACATGACCTGTAACATGCATCCATTATCTAGAGCCTATAACAGGTCCAACTTCACACATGACCTGTAACATGCATCCATTATCTAGAGCCTATAACAGGTCCAACTTCACACATGACCTGTAACATGCATCCATTATCTAGAGCCTATAACAGGTCCGACTTCACACATGACCTGTAACATGCATCCATTATCTAGAGCCTATAACAGGTCCGACTTCTCCCATGACCTGTAACATGCATCCATTTTCTAGAGCCTATAACAGGTCCGACTTCACACATGACCTGTAACATGCATCCATTATCTAGAGCCTATAACAGGTCCGACTTCACACATGACCTGTAACATGCATCCATTATCTAGAGCCTATAACAGGTCCGACTTCACACATGACCTGTAACATGCATCCATTATCTAGAGCCTATAACAGGTCCGACTTCACACATGACCTGTAACATGCAACCATTATCTAGAGCCTATAACAGGTCCGACTTCACACATGACCTGTAACATGCAACCATTATCTAGAGCCTATAACAGATCCAACTTCACACATGACCTGTAACATGCATCCATTATCTAGAGCCTATAACAGGTCCGACTTCACACATGACCTGTAACATGCATCCATTATCTAGAGCCTATAACAGGTCCGACTTCTCCCATGACCTGTAACATGCATCCATTATCTAGAGCCTATAACAGGTCCGACTTCACACATGACCTGTAACATGCATCCATAATCTAGAGCCTATAAGTCAACAGGTCAGAGGTTTTCAGAGGACCAGAAAGACAGCATGGATGAGGAGAGGGGAAACCTTGGTCACATGACTCCAGCTGTTCGGAGGAGAGAGCAGGGAGCTGGACTGCAGTGGAGTCGAGTCGAGTGGTTATATGTCACTTTAACCTGACCAAAGTACTGCCAGATGACTCCAGGATGTGGTCTGTGCTTGTTTACATCCAGGTGGTAGAGCTTTATAGCATTATGACGGTGGACATGAACCAGAGCTTCAGCCTCCCGCCACTCAGACACAACATTTGAGGGTCATTTCAAGCCTCCAATAAAAAGATATTAATGATTAGTTTGACAGACTACACTTAGTCCAGTGCCGACTATCGAGTCGACGAGACTCACACACCTTATTTTTAACTTGAGGAACAACGACCGCTGACTTCTGACTTTTGATTTGTGCGTTTGCATCATTAGAAGTCTAAATAAATACGCAGGACAGCAGAAGATGTGCTCTTATCTGGCTGCTCCTTCTCGTGGTGTTTGATTCAAATCATGGTTAAAGTTTGTGAATCAGCGGATCACACACTGTTTCTGTAGTCACAGATCAGAAGGACATGGCCCGGGTGACATTTACAGACCTCTACATCAGAGAAAGACGGCCTCCTGATGTCAAAGATGGAGGATAATGAAGACGTTGAGGACTGAGCGAGCTGCAGGGGGGGGGGGGGTGTTTACTGTCTCCAAAGAAACGTAAAATGAACATGCTTCACTTTTCAATTCAACATAAGCAGCAGTCGTTTCTGCTCGTTTACTCATGTTGTTGTTTTGTTTTACTTCAGTTTGAGTCTGTTGATGATCTGTCCCCCTCTGCTCCACACCCTCAGGACTCCCTCCTCTCCCTCCCTGGCACTCGTACAGCGTCGTGAAGGACAGCCCTGAGCTCATCAGAGCGCCATGCAGCTGCTACAATCCCTGTTATTCACTGGTAGGTGATTTAATCCATCCAGCAGTTACACAACAGCAGCAGCAGCAGCAGAGGCAGCAGGACAGGGCTGTGTATTGTATGATGCAGAGTAACAGGCTGGTGACTGACTACACCCCCACATCCTGCCAACTCCTGCATGTCCCTCATCACAACAACATCTGATGTGTTTACTGATGAATCTGCAGCACTTCACCGGACACACAGGACTTCATATCAGCTTTAAAAACACACAAGAGGAAACGTTTATGTGTCAGTAGAGATCCTGTGTGATCTAAGCTAGCACACACATGTTGAAGGAAGGTTTCATCCTCCTAACAAGACAACAAACAACTTTTTACTCAACAATTATTATTACTTACAGGAAAACACTCAAGTCTGCATTTCAGGCATTTCAACACACAACTTATCTACACAAATCATCCCCGATATACGGTCAAAATATAAATAACTACCAGAAGCTTTCATTTCTGCAATATGGGAGGTCAAACCAAGCTTATTTATTTATTTAGGGATGCATAAAGGGCCTAAAATTACCTTCATAGCTGTAAAAACACACACATGGTTAAATAAACTCATACTTTCCAGCTGAGGCAAATCTTTTACTGCAAAATAATCCTCCATAGAAGCAACTTTTATGCATTAAGGGTCACAGCTCTGCACATATTTGCTTTTGCATCATCTAACAAAAGACTATTGAGGATAAAAAGACAGAAAGGTGTGTTCAGACTCTTTTTAAAAACTCTTAAAATGTAAAAACTTAAAGGAAAACACTTTTAAGCACCGTGTTTGTTCCCTCATGTGCTCTAAAACATTACAAATGGACTTAAATAGACTTTAATTTAATTATCCTCCTGACAAGCCGACAAACTGCTTCATACTCAACAAATGATCCTCTTTATTATTGTTAGAGTTTCTGAATCAACAGGGAAACACTCAAGTCTGCATTTAAGGTCATAAAATCTAACTTATTGTTGTATTAAAGGCCTCATTATTCCCCCTGATTGCTCTTCAATGATCTTAAAAAGCGGGTTTAACCTCCTTAAAATATAAATAACTCCTAGAAGCTTTCATTTCTGCAATATGGGAGGTCAAACCAAGCTTATTTATTTATTTAGGGATGCATAAAGGGCCTAAAATTCCCCTTGCATGCTCTAAAAACACACATGGTTAAATAAACTCTACTTTCCAGTTGATGCAACTTTTTACTTCCAAATAATCCTCCATAGAAGCAACTTTTATGTATTAAGGGTCACAGCTCTGCACATGTTTGCTTGTGCATCACCTAGCAATGAACTATAGAGTTAAAAAGACAGAAAGGTGTGTTCAGACTCCTTTAAACTGTAGAAACTTAAAGGAAAACACTTTTTACGCACCGTGTTTGTCCCTCATGAGCTCTAAAACAACACACATGTACTTAAATAGACTTTAAGGTGTGTTTATCCTCCTCCTGCCCTGCCCTCATCCATCTTCACTCCACACACTGACCAGCTTCAGCCGGACAGAGCTGCACATTTGCGGGAAAGCAGCGCTGAGCAGGAAAGCTGATGCACATCTGGAAGTAATGAGGAATCCTGCACGGACCCACCCTCTCCCCCGAGTCCTCACTGCGAGACTTTTTACATTTTCTTAATGAAAGTGGGGACTGGATGGTTTGTTGGATGGTTTGTTGGATGGATTGATGGATTGTTGGATTGTGGCGACAGATAAAGTGTGAGGAAAGGGACACGCGCAGACACAAACACTGAAATGTGCAGCTCGTTTAGGAATGACAGAGGTTTTGCAACAGAGTGTGTGAGCTCACTGCGAGACCAGAACTCCTGCTTTCATCAATTAGGACTAAAGTTGAGGCCGCGTGGCACAATCCGGTTTCTATATGTGGTCTCTGACAATAACAGACTGTACAGGAGGCTCCACTGTACGGATAACGCACAGATTTACGCGCAGAGAATCTCCTCTCATGCTTTCACTCCACATCAGAGGCACTGCTGTGTGAGGTTTCAGTGTTTGCATGCAGGATGGTTTTATTATTAGGATTTTATTACAGTGTTTTTCCGTGTCCGTGCAGCGCGAGCCTCCAGTGATGCTCTGAACAAAAAGACACGCACCGGAGGAGCGACCATGAGCCTGAGACCAACACTCCTCTAAAGGTGAAGAAATCCTAAAGGAGGGATTTAAACCCTCCATCACACACACCAGGAGGTGTTTAAATGAGTCTGATGAACCTGGATGGGGGTTCAGAGGATAAAGGATCCGTTACTGGAGACACAGAGGACCGGGGGAATGGGCAGGACCGACGCTTCACAAAAGAAGTCCCTCTCTCTCTCTGAACCGGCTCGAGAGAAGAAAGCGCTTTAAAAACACAGCAGAGAAGAAGACTGAAAGCTCTCACACTGAGGAAGTTATCTGCTCTTCTTACCTGCCCTGTGGAATCCTTTCAGCCGCCTCGGCCCGGGAGGAGCGCTCACTGACGGAGACAAAAACACCGCAGCCGAGATGATGCGCCCCCCTCCCTCCTCTCTTAAAGGGCCAGCGGCCACAAGGAAGGAAGGAAGCAAGGAGGCGACCTCAAGGGCTGAAGGGACTGCAGTATCTCGCGTGGCCACTTGAGGCTGGGTCCAAAACTAAGTCTATGCACATGAAGCTCCATATTAAGATATAGATTATTACAGCAGGTTTAGACACATTGACAACCAGGTCTACAAACAGGTCTGAGCTCTGAGGCTCATTCTTTGTTTACAGGATACAGGAGGCTGCATGAGTGCACATTTATTTTCCTTGGAGGCTTCATTTAATAAAGATAAATATTAAATTGTGAATAAACAAAAAGCAAGCAGGTCAAAAATAAAAATGGTGAAAATTGTGAAAAAAATATACATTTAGAGATATTATATTTATATATTTATAATTATATTATGATAATGAGATAATTATATATATATTTATTTTATATATTATGATCATTATTATTGATGATGGTGTTATTATTGTATTGTTATTGTTATATGTCCTCTCAGCTGGCCTATCAAATATAAAAAAGCAGAAATGCCCCAAAAATATAACTTAAAAAATCATAAATAAAATTGTATATATATTTAGATATTAGATATTATATTATATATATTAATATATATGATATGTTAATATTCAATAACATAGATATGTTTATGCTTTATTTATACAAATATTAAATATCATATATTTATGCCTAATATATATATTTATTAATTCATTTTATTTATTTACCCTGAAAAACCTCTCAACAAGGATTTACTGGTCCATTGTCACCACTCCATAATGTTTAATTGAGGTGTAATAATAATAATAATAATAATAATAATAATAATAATAATAATAATAATAATAATAATACATTTTATTTAAAGGCGCCTTTCTCAGCACTCAAGGACACCACACAAATATATACATATACATACACACATTTACATTAAAGGAAACAAAATCTAAATCCAAATGAAAACAATATAAACTGACAAAGTGATAAGAAAATAGAAACAATACAAAGTATTTATTTTAACCTCTTGCGTTGCATTTTGTTTTGCATTGATCACATGTTTACTCTGCTATTGAACTACACTGTCTGTCAAAGCACTTTGTAAACATTTGTTTTTAAAGGTGCTTTATGAATAAAGTTATTATATATATTATTATATATTATTTTATATTTTATTAAAGGCATTTTTTGCATGTTGTTATTTTAAAGGACAGCTGAAGAGAGACATGCAGTAAATCTTTGAGTGATGGAGTTGAACCTGCAGCCGCTGCAACAAGGACTTCATCCTCTGTACATGGGGCGCATGCTTAAACCGCCAGGCCAATGGCGCCCCTTGATTTTTATATTTAACTTGATTTTGTATTAATCTAATTATCAGCAGCAGGAGGAGAGACAACAATGTTCAAGTTAAGATAATCAAATAAAACAACAATGAAATAAAGGAAACAAAGAAGATACTTGAACATTTTGAGATAATCCAGATAGAATAACATGAAACATAAATCAATATGTAGATAAAAAAGGTTCAATAACATTAAATATGATTCAATTTAAAGTCAGCCTGGGACGTTGAGTCTTGAGTTTGCTTTAAGGATATCTCCCTCACATGGTTTACTCTCTGGTTTATTGGATCAACATGCCAACCAAAACGTTTGTGCTCCAGCTTTGTTATTAGTATGTTGGGAGCAGGTCTGCTGGGCTCCCTGCTCATTGATTTATCTATGACAGTCCATGCACAGGGTTCAGGGTTGATGATGGCGTTCCCCTGTAGAGAACCTGAACTCTCACAAGAAGAACTTCCTTATCACGGTCTCAAACTCCTGAACGTCCCCGTCCTCTCCGTCTCGTGTAAATCTGAGAAAATTCAAACTGCATGATCTCACATCTGGAAAACTTTCACCCCTCACCTCTGATTGATTGAGCCCCTTCAAATCTTTGTAAGTACCTGATCATAACTGTGGGCCCTTCATCCTGCTAAATCAGACAAACATTGCAGGCTATAAAGGGGATCATCCTACGGCCACAGGAAATTAGATGAATGGTATGGAAAGAGAGAGCCAGGAGGACATCTGGACCAGATACATCTTTGCTTTGTCTTCATAACTGAGGAGCACAAACTAGAGCATCCACGAGGCCTGTGAGGATGAGGAGGAAAGAGGAGTTTTAATGTCTAACAAAAACTACTTCAGCTGAACTAATCAGTGGAATGACTTCCATCCGTCTGTTAGATGTTGGGCTGCAAGCAATTTCATTCATTCAACACCGAGGTGTGCCAGGTATTTCTGTAACTGGCTTTTTAATGTCCTCTGTAACAAAGTGGAAAAAACACTGTGAGAGGGAGAGAGAGATGAAAGAAGAAGATCAACACCTGGACATTTCTGAAACCAAAGTACACATTTAAAAACCATAATCACTCAGAGTTCATCTGTTTCCTCTGACGTGATTCTCATTCAGGGACGTTTGAATGCTGTAATGATGTCTTAAAGCTGGGGTCCAGGTTGTAGGTTGTCTAATCTTTGAGTTACAGCTCAGATATTGGGTGTTTGTTTGCAGAAGTGTGATGTAACAGATGCATTAGATGTGCTTTTAGAATGAAATGCATGTACAGTGAGAAGAGGAGACACCTGAAACCTAACATGCATGATGAATCGGTCTCCATACTTTAACACACGGTGCATTAATGTCTCAGTTAGAACATGCTGATCTGATGGGTGTGTTTCTAACAGCTCATCCGGCTGCAGTGCTGGATCCATCTTTAAATTCTCAATGAAGTCGCACCGAATGACAACAGAAGTTATCCCCTGATACTCTCCAGAGAGAGCGACCCTGGACCTGTCTCTCTGTTATAATGAATGGGTGTGGATGTGGTTTCTGGAACTATTGGAGCCAACCACTAGTGGACACTTGATGAACTGCAGTTTTTTCACACTCCACCAGCCGGTTTGAAAAAGTTCTGAACCACATAGAGGTAAGATAAGCTCTATTGTTAAAACAAGCTTCTTTCAGATAAGACTATTAGCAAAGGTGAAGCCTTATCTTCCCAGAAAGGATTTAGAGAGAGTGATTCACACCTTCTTTACATCACACTTAGATTACTGTAACTCTTTGTTTGTTGGTCTCCAACAGTCAGCATTGCACCGTCTACAGGAAGTCCAAAATGCAGCCGCCCGCCTGCTGACTGGAAAGGTTGCCTGTGAACTTTAGGATCCACTTCGAGGTCTTATTAATTGTTTTTAAGTGTTTAAATTGTCTGGCACCGTCTTCTTTATCAGACCTTGTACAGCCTCACAGTACTTCCAGAGCACTTAGGTCATCTAACCAGCTGCTCCTGGCAGGACCTCGGTCCAGACTCTCTACTTGGGGGGACAGAGCCTTCTCAGGGGCGGCCCCAAAGCTGTGGAACAGCCTACCTCTCCAGGTTAGAGCTGCACAGTCTGTGGATCACTTTAAAACACTGCTGAAACCCCATCTTTGCTCCTTCCACCTGTATTCATGTAGTGTAATACTCTAGAGAGGTAAGAGGAGCTCTTTAAGATGTGATGGTGTCTGATCATTAAGAGTTTTATAGAGAAGAAGAAGGTCTTGAATCTGCTCTTAATGTTTCAATAGAGGGTTAGAACAGAGAAGCTAACATGGGAGGAGAATATGACCTCCTGTCCTCACTGCAGTTTGGACCACCTGGAGAGTCTTTCCCAACCTAGAAGTTCTGAATGCATGGACTAGTTTCTCTGCATCATTTTGGGACAGGGTGCTGTAAATGGGTAAACTAAGGCCGTCCTTGGTATTTATTCCCAGAACTGGAGCCTCAGCTCGAGCAGGACGATCCCAGCCTCCACCGTATAATGGACTCTAATAAGGAGGGATGGGCAGATAAATGAGGAAGAGGAATGTCAATAATTCAGTCTGTTGATAACAAAAGGAACTCTCTGTGACCACTTAATTGGCCGAGTCTGGAGAAAGATCCCCACAAACACACGAAGCAAGATATGAGACGCCAACAGAAAGCAGATCTGCTCAGGACCCTCTGGAGGATTCAGGACTGTAAAAGGTTCAAACCAGATCAAGCTCAGACAGATTACAGTGAGGAGACTTCTTCTTCTTCTTCTTCTTCTTCTTCTTCTTCTTCTTCTTCTTCTTCTTCTTCTTCTTCTTCTTCTTCTTCTTCTTCTTCTTCTTCTTCTTCTTCTTCTTCTTCTTCTTCTTCTTCTTCTTCTTCTTCTTCTTCTTAACACTGACATGTCGCTGCCTTCTCCTCCATGTTTACGCTGCAGATAACCTTCCAGTCCAAACAGCCCGGGTTCCTCCAACAGAGGTGTGAGAGTGCCGCTGACAGGGGAGATGGAGAAGAGGTGACAAGTGTGTGTTTGTGTGTGTTTGTGTGTGTTTGTGTGTGTTTGTGTGTGTTTGTGTGTGTTTGTGTGTGTTTGGTGGGGGGATTATGGCATGACTGGGTGGTGTGGAGGAGGAGGAGGAGGAGGAGGAGGAGGAGGAGGAGGAGGAGGAGGACGGTGCGTGTGTGTTTGTGACAGTTGGTGTGTAATGCAGTGGGGGGAGGGGACCAGATGGGACGAGGTGTGGCTAATTTCTGAATTTGAGGATTTGGGATTTTACATGTGAAGGCCATCCAACAAAAAGTGGAGCCATCAGCCTGTAAGAGGAAAAATAACATTCAAACTACAAAAAACTCCCCATAAAATCTAGACTAGAATTTAAAATCCTTCTTCTTCCTACAAACATCTTCATGGTCAGACTCCTTCATACCTTAAAGACCTCATAGCGCCCTGTTACCCCTCTAGACCTCTACGCTCCAACATGCAGGCCTGCTCATCGTACCTACAGTCTCTAAAAGTAGTATGGGAGGTAGAGCCTTCAGTTATCAGGCCCCTCTCCTTTAGAATCATCTACCAGTCAGGGTCCTGGGAGGCAGACACCCTCTCTACTTTTAAGAGTAGGCTTCAAACTTTCCTTTTTGATAAAGCTTATAGTTAGAGCTGGATCAGGCTTGGACCAGGTCTTAGTTCTGCTGCTATAGGCTTAGACTGACACACTGGGATCCTGTCTTTCCCTCTCTCTCCTCTCTCTGCCTGTCTCTCACTTTAACTCTTCCTGTCCCATTAAAGTTACTAACCATAGACCTTTCTGGAGTCCCTGAGCTCCCTTGTCTCGTAGGTTCCTCTGGATCTCTGCTGGAGATTCCTTTTTTGGGGTCTGTTATTCATCCTTTCTTTCTTTCTTTCTTTCTTTCTTTCTTTCTTTCTTTTTTTCTTTCTTTCTGTCATTCCTTTGTTTTTTTTTCATTATCTATTCTTTCTTCTTTTCTTCTTTCTTTCTCTTTCCTTCTTTCTTTTTTCTTCTATCATTCCTTCCATCCTTTCATTCCTTCCTCCTTTCTTTTTTTAATCTCTTCATTCTTTTTCATTCCTTCTTTCTTTCTTTCTTTCTTTGTTCTCTCCATGTTTCTTCATCCTTTATGTCTCCTTTCCTCACCCCGTCCTTTCCTTTTGTCTTTCCTTCCCCATTTCTTCTCCTCTTCTTCTTTCTTCTGGTCTCCCTCTCTTCTCTCTTTTCTTAGACCTTTCTGGAGTCCCTGAGCTCCCTTGTCTCGTAGGTTCCTCTGGATCTCTGCTGCTGTGGACGTGGTCCAGACTCCAGCTGCTACAACTACTACTATCCGTCTCCCCACTATCATCTCTCTCTCTCTTCATCTCCCTCTATCCCTCTCTCCAACACGGTCTCAGCAGATGTGTGTCTAACATGAGTCTGGTCCTGCTGGAGGTTTCTGCCTGTTAAAGGAAGTTTGTCCTTGCCACTGTAACTTGCTAAATGCTGCAAAGTGCTCTGCTCATGGTGGATTAAGATGAGATCAGACTGAGTCCTGTCTGGAAGAGGGGACTGGATCTGATCCGGTCTTGATGTTGGGTCTTTGTTAATAATAGGAGTAGTGAGAATAGATTAAGATGAAGTCTGAGACATGAATGTGTCCTCAGGATCAGAGCGTCTCTGCAGCAGGTGCAGACTGAAGCTCTGTTTTGGATTATAAAGCTGCAGTCCTCAGACGCTCACGTGCAAACACAGAGCTGAGACCAAAACACCAACATGTGGGGACAGTTTAGGTCTTGAACCCGGGACATGATGATGCAACGATGCTCTCTCTTTACTCTGAAAACTTTCTGTCCTGGAGGCAAACTCAAGATGTCTCAGTCCTGGTCTGGAGTGTCATGGTTTCTTTCATGTTGCTCTTCTATTGTTCAGAGGAGCAGAATGAGCTCATGCTGTGTTTCCGTGTGTAGGCGTGTGTGTGTGTGTGTGTGTGTGTGTGTGTGGGCTTGATTCCTCATGTTACTGTTGTGTTTGCATTGTCTGAGCTGGCAGGGGTCTGTGTAGCTGAGGGATCTTGCGGTTTCTGGGAGGACCCAGAGCTCTCTGCGGTGCTCCGTCTGATCTGGGTTTTCATTCTTCCTCCGGGCGTCCTCACACCTGCGTGGAAAACAGACCCTCAGAGTCTGGCTTTGTTTTTATTGGTTACACAACAGTCTGCGTCTGAGTCTCGGAGTGTGTCATCACCTCGGGTCTGTTGTGATGGCGGAGCGGCTTTGGGTCAATCAGGAATGTGGGGGAGAAAGACCTGCAGCACCCCGAGGAGGCCCTGTGAGGGGGGAGACACGGTTACATATCTGCTCAGGAATGTCTGTCACCAAACCCAGACCCAGACTTCTGACCCCCTTTAGATGAGATTAATATTCCACAGAGATTAAATCTTCAGACACTGTGAAGCCTTTTGATTATTCATCTTCAGCTACAAGTGTCAACCCGGCTGCTGCTTCACGGCTCTGCAGCTCCATCTGCTGCACGATGGAGTCCTTGCAAAGACAACTCCAAGACCACCTCCTCTGGATCTGAAACATGCTGAATGATTGACTGAGGACGAAGAATCCTAAAAAATGTACAATACTGTGATCAGAAGGTCTTCAAATCCAGCCGTAGGAACAGAAACTCCTTCATTAAGTTCAGATGAGTGGCCTCCTGGTGGACAAAAGTTGCCATTGCAAAAAATAAAAGGTGTAACAGGTGATGGAAATATAAATCTCAGGGCTGTGGAGCATGCTCTTTGATGAATCAGTCTAAATGAATCACTATCAATACTCTCTGCTGACAGCGGACGCCATCATGTGGATGTTGCTTGCTCAAAACCCTGCTCTTGTTTCTAGGTCCAATCCCAATCTTTGGACTGCTGGATCTGCAGATTTCATCATGCATTCCCACAAAGTGTGCTTTAGTTTAGGACTGTCCCACTGTCGAATCCTCATGAGGCTCTGATATGGTCTCATCCACACCTCACTGAGCTCTAACCTTTAGTCCACCTCTCATGAGAGACTGGTCCGGTCCTGGACTGGATGTGAACAACACGAGTGTGGAAAGTTTAAGGATGAATGAAGTTATATAAAAGAAGGGAACAAGAACAGAGGAGGAAGGAGGAAGTGAAGTTTCTGAGTTATTACCTAATGGTGAGATGTTTGATCACAGGTCAAGTCTGATGTCCTGATAACGTCCCTTTGACTCACGCCCTGCTCGTCTGCTGTCAGCTCAGTCTGAGGCCTTGAGGTGATAAGCAGCATCATGTGACCTCTCTCTGTTCAGCTGTGGGAGACCTGACGATGACAAAGCTCTCTCAGGTCCCTCGAAGATGCTGTGTGATGAAACTTTTTGTTACAAGGAAATCTGTGAGAGATGAAAAGTTAGGATGGGTTATGATCTGCTCACTGCAGAGTTATGACATTCCCTCTCTGATATCTGCTGAAAACATCTTTAACTCTGAATCAAACTCAGATGATCAGATTAACAGAAGCTGAACCGGTTCAGCAACATCACCTGACATCATGCTGCGTTCAGGAACCACCCACACCTCTCATTTACCAGTTTCCCCTGACCGACGGATTCAGAGAGAAGAGAGCTGTGACCTGCATCCAACATGAAGCTGCTGCTGACGCTGAGTCTCACCTGCACTCTGCTGAACACAGGTAACTCTCTTTATGGGACACTGTTAACATGTCAGAGTGTTCTCATGTTCTCATCCCTGGTGTTGGTTATGTGTGTGTGTGTGTGTGTTCGGATGCTCGTGTTGTATGCAGGGGTGTTTATTTAACCTGTAATAGAAGGTCAGGTTAGCTGCTACACTTCTCCATCTCTACCCTGTACAACAAGAACATAAATAAAAGGTTAAGCAGCTTCAAATCTGAATTTTACAACTTACATTTGAGTTTCTTGCACAGGTTTGTAAATTTGGAAACTGGCACAGAAAAGCACACAGAGGTCTTCATCCGTCAAAGAGGTAGAAGTGTTTAAAATATGTGACAAGGAACTAAAATATATGCAGCTCAAAAAACTGTAAACAATTCAACTTATCCTGCTGAGGAAAAAGGGCTGTGGATGCAGGACGCTACATTTTCTTGAGGTTTTTAAAATTCTCAGACACCGTAATAATCTCTAATGTACAGTGCATCAGTTACTACTGTTATTGTGACAGGTAGATGTTCTTAAAGGTGACATATCATGCAAAACTGACTTTTTAATGGTTCTTTACCTGAAATCTGTGTCCCTGGCATGTCTACAAACCCCCTGAGAATGAAAAGACTCCATTCTGCCCCTGTTCTGATTTCTCCACCTTTCTGTAAATGTGTGCTGAAACCAGCCGTTTCAGTTTTCAGTGTTTTTCATACGTCACAACGCCATCCGGTCTGTAACAGGAAGTCAGAGCTCGGAGCTTGTTCAGCCCATAGACTGTATAAAATACAACTCAACCCCTCCTCCGTTTTTCATTCCCTGCACACATGTGTGCTAACAAGGAGCTTAGGAGGGAGGCATGCTAGTTGTAGGCTGTCTTAATAAACACAAAGGTCGCTTTGACTCCCCACGTCTGCAGATTTGAAGATCTAGTGGAGGATTTTTATTTGTCATGGATAAGTGCTAGCGCTAATTAGCATAGCCACATAGCTATATGTTCATAGCTGTAGCTGTAGCTGTAGCTGTAGCTGTAGCTGTAGCTGTAGCTGTAGCTGTAGCTGTAGCTGTAGCTGTAGCTGTAGCTGTGTACCAAGACACACGTCGACATACTGACAAATAAAACAACAAGAAACACTAAATCTGTGACCAATCCTTCATAAAAGGTCCTGCTGCCTTTCTGGCAGAGGTCGGTTTGACTCCCCACGAAGATCTAGTGGATGATTTTTAGTTTGCATGGAAAAGTGCTAGCGCTAGTTAGCATAGCCACATAGCTACATGTTGGTAGCTGTGTACCAAGACACACGTCGACATGCTGACAAATAAAACAACAAGAAACACTAAATCTGTGACCAATGGTTCAGAAAGGTCCTGCTGCAGGCGCCTCTCCGTCAGGATCAGATTCTGGATCAGATTCAGAGGGTTGAAGTAACGCGGGTCTGTGAGCAGCCGTGTATATTCAGCCAACATGTAAACATTAGATCAACGTGCTGGAGAGCCGAGGCCACACCCACTTCCTGAGGGGGCGTGGTCAGAGGGAAAACAGAGTGTTCTGATGAGGAATGAAGAAGAGGGGTTTACAGGCAGACCAGAATCTGATTTCAAAGAGTTTTTTTGAGCATAAACTTTAAAGACATGTTTTGGGGACCTCTTAGACCAATATATGTTGATGAAAAAAGCGTGATATGTCACCTTTAAAACAGGTTTAAGATCCATATTTGGACCATTAATCGGACAAAAACACAAAAAATAAGAGTTTTTTTTATTATTGTAAAACATTACAAATTATATAATTATTATATCTGACAAAAACAAATCAATCAAACAAATAAAATTACAAATAGACAATTGTATATGTATATAAATAAAAAAATAACAGCAATAATAGAATAAATAAATATAATAATAACAACAGCAGAATAAGTAAATACAAATAATAATACATATCTTAGAGAAACAGACATTAGCATAAAATCTGTTGTTTATTATTTACAGACTGTAGTACAAACATCAAACTACAGGGGGCGTAAAATATGATTTTTTAATTGCAGATAAAAGTTTAAAAGGTCTTATTTTTTAAACTTTGCATAGTCTTTAAAATAAAATCCATTTGAAAGTTTGTTTTGTTTGCTTGTGTAAAGTCATATTTTATGTTTTCATATTTTGTTTCTTGTGTAACTTGAACTGAGTCATTAAATAATAGTTTTGAAGTGAGTGTGATTTAACACAGTGAGGTTAAATAAGCCAATTATCAGATCTTTCAATTCAAAATACTTAATTTATCCCCGGGGGGAATTAAAAGGTCAGAGAGCAAGAACAAGGTTAGGTCAATAACTGCACACATTATCACGGTCACACAAACATCCATTTATCCTGAAATATTAAATTAAGTGTGGGGAATGTGCCGTGGTTGTGTTTGGATAAAGAATAAATGAACTGAGGTAAACATATTTATTAAAGGAAATAATAAGGGAGTAATACTGGGGAGGGTCAAGAGGTCGAATGGACACATAACACAACATGTAAACAAAGACTGAATAAATGAAGTGCTCTGTAGTTTTCATATGTAGTCTATATGTGTCTTTAATTTATGCATAGCTTCTCTAGGGTTAATCAGAATCAGCTTTATTGACCAGGTATGCTTGAACACACAAGGACTTGGTAAGTTGTGCTCTCTTTGTACAAGAACAAACATAGAAATAAAAATATAATAATAATAATAACATCAACTATAAACACAAAAAGAGCAACAAGTAGGCATTACTAACATGTACAGGCTAAAATAATATGAGAATAGTGCAGAGGTGGTTTTTACATTAAAGAAGTGTATGTAGGTGATAGTTAAATAATAGAATAAATCAAATATGTGAATACTGAATCAAAGTGGAAGTTAATAAATCAGAGGTATAGTCTCTGAGCTGAAGCATCTCTCTCTCCTCAGACGAGAACACAAACATGAGGATTACAGATTAGACAGAACTCAAATGGTTCCTGTCTTCCTTGGGGCCGGTCTGTGGAGCATGGTGTGTCAGCTGACTGAAAGGACTGTGTTTATTTTCTCAGCTGAGTCGCTGCGCTGCCACGTGTGTGACAACCAGGACTGCTCCAACTCCACCTCGGTCACGTGTCCCATCTTCTCTGTGTGCAGAACCATCACCTCACGTGGGTACAGCTTTATTCAACAAACTAAGTGATGTGTGTGATCTTTTAAAGCCACTGTAAGGAGTTTTAGCTGTGAGGAGAAACATGGTAATACTAACACTGATGACTCTTTATGGTGTCAGTGTCCGACGAGGCGAGTCCCAGCGATGTGGAGAAGCTGCCTCTTTTAGATTTGTCACATGTTGTAATCACACATTCATCACAGGAGCTTTAAGATCTGGTTTCCTTCCTTCTCTTCATCCATGACTCTTCCTTTCAGTGAGGAGGGTGGACAGATTCACGAGTGTGACGGTGAATAAGAACTGCTCCGCCATACTGTCCTGCATCACTCCTCTGAACACCAAGACCGAGTGGTCCGTGAACCAGGGGTTTGCAAAAGAAGGTCACCGTCAGCTGTGCTGCATAACAGACAACTGCAACTTCCAGACGCTGGCCAGTACGAAGCCTCCATTACTACCAGCTACAGCTCATCATCACACTCATACAGCCGTCACTGTCCTCTGATGTCAACCTTATGTCTCCAGTTCCTAACAGTCTGACGAACGAGAAGCAGTGTCCCGGGTGTGCGAGCATCGCTGAGAGTCTGAACGGGACCTGCAACGCCACGGCGTCCTGTGAGGGAGTGGAGGACCGCTGCTTCACTGGCACCAGTAAGTCCAGCTCTGCAGAGAACTTGAAGACTTCTCTGACTTCTAGTTTCAGAATCATTGGTGGAGTATGTGCACATGAATCAGTAGTTTGGTTCCAGTTAACGAGGCCTTGTGACTCATCCAGAGGTCACGCTCCAGCTGGTCAAAGATTATCCTATGATTCAAGATTTGGGAAGACATCACATTTGGGAAACAGAAAAAGATAAGAGTATTTCTCTCTCTCCTCTCCTCCTTCCTCTGCAGCGACGGTGGACTCCACACAGTTTGCTCTTCAGGGCTGTATGTCCAACAACCTCTGCAGGATCCAGGCCCTCATCGGGGCTCTGCTGGGTGGAAATGTCCAGATCACCTGTGGAGCTCCCTGCAGCGTCCGGATGAGCGCCGTGCTGCTGACCTTTGCTGTCACCGCTCATAAAGTCCTGCTTTAGATTACACATATGTTTACATGTACGTCTGAATCAACACACACAGACCGGGGATGTTTAGGATCATGCACATGGTTGCAAAATCAAAAAGGTTTTCATTGGAACGGTTTGGGAAATACAGATAAATACTGAAAACAAATAGAGGCGTGCAAAACTGAAGAAAGAGTCTCCAAAACACACAAACACAGAAACATGGACAATAACAAGTACAAAATCCTGCTGATGTCTGACCCTGCACTGTCCTTCATCCACTCAGAGTCAGAGTCAGAGTCAGAGTCAGAGTCAGAGTAAGAGTCAGAGTCAGAGTCAGAGTCAGAGTCAGAGTCAGAGTCAGAGTCAGAGTCAGAGTCAGAGCTGCTGTAACTCCTCTAGTTACTGACATGTTAACTCCCTGGTGTCAAACTCCAAAGCTTCACTTATCCTGTTTACAAATCTGCATCATGATGATATTTCTGCAAACTAAAGACACATTTAATGCAAATAAATCACAATAAAACTGATTCCTTTTTCTGGTTTATGTGAGAGTGAAGCCTCTAACTATTAACAGTGAAACTGAGACTCATCAGAAACAGACAGATCATTGCTAATCAAGGGGATGCAGTAGGTGCATTTAATTCCCACTCTCCACTCTCTTTCTACTTCCAAAGGGGGAAAACATCCTTCCACTTGGCGCCCTCTGCTGGCCCACCGGCCTGCAGCACTTCCTTACTGATGACTGGATATGCAGAGATGCTCTGAGTCCTTTGTGGTCTGTGTTTGTGTGTTTTGGACCGTACATGTCTGAAGTGTGTTTGTCCCTCAAGCTGAATTACTTCTCCCTCAGTGGAAGTTTTCTGTGCTGCTGTAGTGTGTTAACATAGCTTACTCTAACTATTCTGCGCTTCTCTAAATACTTTATTATCTTATTTTATTTTATTCTATTTTATTCTAATCTATTTTATTTTATTTCATATTATTTTATTTTATTCTAGGCTATTTTATTTTATTATTTTTTATCCCAGTCTATTCTATTCTATATTATTATTTTATTTGTATTTATCTTATTTTATTCCTTCTTCTTTTAATCTCTAACTTCCTTACATACTGTTAATAAGAGCTCTGTAGTGTCTGAATTTCCCTGGATAAATAAAGTATTTCTGATTCCCTTCGTCAGTAACTGGACGCAGATTTAAGAGTTAATATTTCATAACAGAGAAACAAGAAGACGTCTGAGTCACTCCTCCACAGTAACATGGTAACAGTAGATCAAATCATGAGAATGCTCAACAGGCAGGTCCACATACAGACGTTATCACACACAGATAGTCACAGATATGCATGTTCACTGTCATACTCACTGAATGGAACAATGACAAACATGTTGTGCAGACTGCAGGAACAATGGCTGTTGATCAAATCTTCATGTCAGAGAAAAAAACACAGAGTTACAGAATTTCTAATAAAATGTGTCTTTATATTTCTGAGCACTTTGTCTCTTTGTTTGTCTCGTGCTGTTTGCTGGTTGTTACTAAAGAACGCTGACTCACCAAATCTACCTGCAGGTACAAATGAAAAGAACATGAACCTTGAATTATTTCTTGTTTTAGTTTTTCCTTGTCCATTTTGAATCTTTTTCTCTTTTTAAAAGGTAAAAAATATTTTAAAGTTCATTCTGGCACAAAGTTATTTACTAGAACCACAATTTAACAATTTAAACGCTTCGGAAAAATGTTAATAAAAACTGAGTTTTAATGGTTCGCAGTGACTTCCACTACAGAGTCATGTCTGTGTTTAATGCAGTGACTTCCACTACAGAGTCATGTCTGTTTTTAATGCAGTGACTTCCACTACAGAGTCATGTCTGTGTTTAATGCAGTGACTTCCACTACAGAGTCATGTCTGTGTTTAATGCAGTGACTTCCACTATAGAGTCATGTCTGTGTTTAATGCAGTGACTTCCACTACAGAGTCATGTCTGTTTTTAATGCAGTGACTTCCACTACAGAGTCATGTCTGTGTATAATGCAGTGACTTCCACTACAGAGTCATGTCTGTGTTTAATGCAGTGACTTCCATTACAGAGTCATGTCTGTGTTTAATGCAGTGACTTCCACTACAGAGTCATGTCTGTTTTTAATGCAGTGACTTCCACTACAGAGTCCTGTCTGTGTTTAATGCAGTGACTTCCACTACAGAGTCATGTCTGTTTTAATGCAGTGACTTCCACTACAGAGTCATGTCTGTGTTTAATGCAGTGACTTCCACTACAGAGTCATGTCTGTGTTTAATGCAGTGACTTCCACTACAGAGTCATGTCTGTGTTTAATGCAGTGACTTCCACTACAGAGTCATGTCTGTGTTTAATGCAGTGACTTCCACTACAGAGTCATGTCTGTGTTTAATGCAGTGACTTCCACTACAGAGTCATGTCTGTGTTTAATGCAGTGACTTCCACTACAGAGTCATGTCTGTGTTTAATGCAGTGACTTCCACTACAGAGTCATGTCTGTTTAATGCAGTGACTTCCACTACAGAGTCCTGTCTGTTTTTAATGCAGTGACTTCCACTGCAGAGTCATGTCTGTGTTTAATGCAGTGACTTCCACTACAGAGTCATGTCTGTGTATAATGCAGTGACTTCCACTACAGAGTCATGTCTGTGTTTAATGCAGTGACTTCCACTACAGAGTCATGTCTGTTTTTAATGCAGTGACTTCCACTACAGAGTCATGTCTGTGTATAATGCAGTGACTTCCACTACAGAGTCATGTCTGTGTTTAATGCAGTGACTTCCACTACAGAGTCATGTCTGTGTTTAATGCAGTGACTTCCATTACAGAGTCATGTCTGTGTTTAATGCAGTGACTTCCACTACAGAGTCATGTCTGTTTTTAATGCAGTGACTTCCACTACAGAGTCCTGTCTGTGTTTAATGCAGTGACTTCCACTACAGAGTCATGTCTGTTTTTAATGCAGTGACTTCCACTACAGAGTCATGTCTGTGTTTAATGCAGTGACTTCCACTACAGAGTCATGTCTGTGTTTAATGCAGTGACTTCCACTACAGAGTCATGTCTGTTTTTAATGCAGTGACTTCCACTACAGAGTCATGTCTGTGTTTAATGCAGTGACTTCCACTACAGAGTCATGTCTGTGTTTAATGCAGTGACTTCCACTACAGAGTCATGTCTGTGTTTAATGCAGTGACTTCCACTACAGAGTCATGTCTGTGTTTAATGCAGTGACTTCCACTACAGAGTCATGTCTGTGTTTAATGCAGTGACATCCACTACAGAGTCATGTCTGTTTAATGCAGTGACTTCCACTACAGAGTCCTGTCTGTTTTTAATGCAGTGACTTCCACTGCAGAGTCATGTCTGTGTTTAATGCAGTGACTTCCACTACAGAGTCATGTCTGTGTTTAATGCAGTGACTTCTACTACAGAGTCCTGTCTGTTTTTAATGCAGTGACTTCCACTACAGAGTCATGTCTGTGTTTAATGCAGTGACTTCCACTACAGAGTCATGTCTGTGTTTAATGCAGTGACTTCCACTACAGAGTCATGTCTGTGTTTAATGCAGTGACTTCTACTACAGAGTCCTGTCTGTTTTTAATGCAGTGACTTCCACTGCAGAGTCATGTCTGTGTTTAATGCAGTGACTTCCACTACAGAGTCATGTCTGTGTTTAATGCAGTGACTTCCACTACAGAGTCATGTCTGTGTTTAATGCAGTGACTTCCACTACAGAGTCATGTCTGTGTTTAATGCAGTGACTTCCACTACAGAGTCATGTCTGTGTTTAATGCAGTGACTTCCACTACAGAGTCATGTCTGTTTTTAATGCAGTGACTTCCACTACAGAGTCATGTCTGTGTTTAATGCAGTGACTTCCACTACAGAGTCATGTCTGTTTTTAATGCAGTGACTTCCACTACAGAGTCATGTCTGTTTCCTCTTTAGACCCAGTCCTGTTTCTTACATGTTTTAGAATTACTCTTTTTAAATGTAGGTGATGTTCCTCCAGGTCCTCCTCCACATTTTATGCAGTGTCCTAACTTTTTGGGAATTGAGGTCAAAGTCAAATAATTTTAAAAGATCCTAAAAACAAAGCAATACATGAAGAAAGTATATTATGTGTTAAATGTTTGATAGAAAAAGTTTTAAGTTTGTTTCATAAATGGGTTAAAAATACTAAATTCCCAGACGTCATAGAGTCAGTTTTGCAGTTTGTTATCAGGACTAAATGTAGGCCAGTGGAGCCAACGTGACTCACGTCTGAGAAGTCGGCACAGTTTACAGCAGCAAAGGGGACGAACACACACACACACACACACACACACACACACACACACACACACATTCAAAACCACTGACACAGCAAATTAAAGGCACTGTGGGGGGAGAGAGAGAGTCCAGCAGGGACTCGTTTAACACAGACACAGAGACACTGGCATCCTTCCATGTTAGACGGATTAATCACAGTGAAATGAGCGACTTCATGGCTTTATTTTTATTTTGTTACAGGAGCAGCTGCCTCTGAGGCTGAGAAGTGAGGCGTACGCTGAACTGCAACAAAAAAAAACTGTAGTTCCTCAAGTGTCCACTTGGGGCTGTCTCCAAAAGCGAGTCAGTCCCCATTAGGCCCCATAGGAAGAGTGTCAGAGTTCACAACCTGATACAAACACACAGTTTTGTCCTCTTAGCTGATTTATCTCTGCAGGGACTTAATATTTGAATAAAACTCAGCTGTTAAATTAGATTATTCCTCATAGTTAGGAATAATCACAGGTATGGATGCGTTACCTGCTAGCTAGCTGACAGGCGGCTAACTCAATCCCTGAACTACTTTCAGCTGCTTGATGTCAGCGCCTTAGGAGATTCTTTTTCATGCAAATACAGAAGAAATAAGAGGACATGCTGTCTTCATTATTGAACTAACAGCTCAGTGAGTTGATGAAGTCTGATTGGTTCAGATACATTAGCATAAATTAGCTGATGTGGCTTGTTAGCTTGTTTAGCATCTTTGTCTGCATGTCATTCAATGTTTTTTAAATTTGTTTTCAGAGTATCTGCATCGATGCAGGAACTTTAAAAAGTCTGTCTGAGCTGCAATTGAAGAAAAAGAACTGGTCCCAATTTTTGATATAAGAGCACCAAAAAGGGGCGGAGTCTTTCAGCTGGGCTCAGGACTATTACAGGGTATGGATCCAATTTTGTAACCCACTTCACCTCTAAGCCTCCTCCTCCCTTTTCCTTTAATATTCCCTTTGAAAGCTGTTGTCTTGGCATACTTGTGTCATCATGTTTGGCGCCCCCTGCTGGCCTGCAGCACATCCACTGACTAGATTTGCAGGATTTTGCTCTTACATTAGAATAAGAATAATAATGATTTTATTTGTAGTTACAAAGTGCTGCACACAGGCAGCAAAATAAAACATACAGTCAATAAAAACACACAAGTCAAGATGAAGAAATAAAACATATTTTAAAGACATAAATTCCCCCTAAAAGAACTCTAAAGGAATAAAATCATTTTTAAATATATTTCTGAAGACGGTTCAAATGAAATCCAGGAAGGCTCTGTGATTAAAGTCTGCTTTAAGAAGAGATTTAAAGGAGCAGTAACCTGATGTCATTAGTTTGTGAAGCTTCTCACTCTGCATGCATCATGTTTCATAGTGACTGCGTATGTTTCTCCATCCTGCAAACATTCATCTGTTTTATTTTGGACATTTTTTTTAAAGTGGTTTTGATTTAGCAGGAAATGAAATCTTGTGATCTGGTGCAGCACATTTCCCATCCTGCAGAGTTTAAGAGATTTTATAGTTTCTGTGCAAAATGTTGTGAGATTATAAATATGTAAACATGCTTACTTTAATTTGTAATCACTAAAAAGTCATTTTTTCCTCTTTTTAAATTTAAACTTAGAGGGATAACAGAAGAGTGATGCTGATCTTCCTCCCCTGACAGTCTTCCTCACCTCCCTCACCCTCCCCTCCTCCTTGTGTACTTAAATGAGGGAGGGGGGAGGTGCACACACGGCAGCATCCACTGCTGATGTCAGACTCCAGTCATGTCGACCCTCCTCAGCACCATCAGCACCATCAGCACCATCATCTTCATGGCTTCTCTGCACAGACGTGAGTAAACCATCCTCCCTGTTTAATCCCTCTCATCCTCAGACTCTCCTCCCGGTGTCTGCCTCTGAGACCCGCCGGTTTGTCCCTCTGTGTTCTCTGCTGTGAGACCTCTCACCGGTTTAGAACGAGGTTTTCCAAGCAGGTCAGGCTGGATGTTTTGGTTGCGCAGCGGTGAATGCAGTCAGGGTAAAAGGCTGAACACTGACGCTGTGCTGATCTCTGGGAAGATAGCAGACAACAACCCCCGACGTGTTCCTCTCAGGGAGCAGGAGGAAGGAAGAAGAGGGGATGGATGTCAGCAAGCTCTGAGCAGGAGGAGGAAAGACTCTGAGGAGCTGAATCTCACTGCGGTGCATCCTAAATGAATCATTGTTTCCATTGATGAGGCTTCAATGGTAACATAACACACAGGATGGGCTCAGCGACACATATCAGAGCTGACAAAGGCACGGGTGCACGTGTTGCGTTCAGGTGGTGTCGGTTTTCTCGGACACGTCTACTCTTGTCATGTAAATAAACCGTGAGACACAGGCAGCAGTAGAGTATACCGTCACTGGCACGGTGTCTGTAGAGTCCATGTAAGAGTATGTTACTGTAAAATCACCACGTTGTGCTTTAAAGGAACATGCTCTATTTTCTTGCAGCTCCCTTTCTGCACCAGCAGTTCAAGCACACAATGTTTTTTCTACAGTTGGATTTCTGAGAACTTTATTTATAACTATTTACATCAGTTATGATCTTTACACTATAAATCATTGAAGGTATCATGTATGAGTGACAGCAGGGGGTCATGAGGGATAATATCACATCACATTAACATTTACATCTCTACATAATCTCAATACCGCTGTCATAATCCAGTCAGTATGTGTTTAATGCAGTGACTTCCACTACAGAGTCCTGTCTGTGTTTAATGCAGTGACTTCCACTACAGAGTCATGTCTGTGTTTAATGCAGTGACTTCCACTACAGAGTCCTGTCTGTGTTTAATGCAGTGACTTCCACTACAGAGTCCTGTCTGTGTTTAATACAGTGACTTCCACTACAGAGTCATGTCTGTGTTTAATGCAGTGACTTCCACTACAGAGTCATGTCTGTGTTTAATGCAGTGACTTCCACTACAGAGTCATGTCTGTGTTTAATGCAGTGACTTCCACTACAGAGTCATGTCTGTGTTTAATGCAGTGACTTCTACTACAGAGTCATGTCTGTGTTTAATGCAGTGACTTCCACTACAGAGTCCTGTCTGTGTTTAATGCAGTGACTTCCACTACAGAGTCATGTCTGTGTTTAATGCAGTGACTTCCACTACAGTCATGTCTGTGTTTAATGCAGTGACTTCCACTACAGAGTCATGTCTGTGTTTAATGCAGTGACTTCCACTACAGAGTCATGTCTGTGTTTAATGCAGTGACTTCCACTACAGAGTCATGTCTGTGTTTAATGCAGTGACTTCCACTACAGAGTCCTGTCTGTGTTTAATGCAGTGACTTCTACTACAGAGTCAAGTCTGTGTTTAATGCAGTGACTTCCACTACAGAGTCATGTCTGTGTTTAATGCAGTGACTTCCACTACAGAGTCATGTCTGTGTTTAATGCAGTGACTTCCACTACAGAGTCATGTCTGTGTTTAATGCAGTGACTTCTACTACAGAGTCATGTCTGTGTTTAATGCAGTGACTTCCAATACAGAGTCATGTCTGTGTTTAATGCAGTGACTTCCACTACAGAGTCATGTCTGTTTATAATGCAGTGACTTCCACTCCAGAGTCATGTCTGTGTTTAATGCAGTGACTTCCACTACAGAGTCATGTCTGTGTTTAATGCAGTGACTTCCACTACAGAGTCATGTCTGTGTTTAATGCAGTGACTTCCACTACAGAGTCATGTCTGTGTTTAATGCAGTGACTTCCACTACAGAGTCTGTGTTTAATGCAGTGTTACTCACTGTTTGCTGTGCAGAGACCTGAAGAGGTTTTTCCTCTGTAAGCTGTAAAACATTTCTCCTCACACCTCGTCCCTCGCAGGCTTTAAAATGAAAACATAGAAACAGTGATTCTCATCTTGTTTGTTTTCCTTCACTCTTGGTTTCAGTCTCATTCAGATCCAGTCAGAACACCTGAGCTGCTTGTCTTTATTCACCTGGATTAGCCTACTGGCCTAGAAGTGTTGAGAAGATGTGTCATGTATTTGTAAAGCTTCAGTGCAGATAGAAGCTTCACTTCTTGATGCTTTTATAAAATCCTCTTGCAGACATTTTTTATTTGGACTCTTTTTTGTCCCAGACGTTGAAATGTAACACCTCAGCTCTCAGCTTCTCTTTGCAACTCTGCATCAGATGTCTTTAAGAATCATGAGAACTAAACTGCACACTTTATACTTCTTTCTGCGCTCCTGTTGCAGATTGACTTATCACTGTCATCCCTCCTCACTGTTTCATCTGGTCCATGTGAGAACTAAAACGAGCTGGAGGTGGGTGGTCTGCTCGGTCGCTCTCTGCTACGGCAGCTGGATGAAGTCCAACAAGGTGAAGAGTATCAGGGAGCTTTATTGTGCATGTGTTGGGATGCAGTAACAGGAGCAGGAGCAGCAGCAGGAGCAGGGATGTGTGCTGCAGGAGGCAGAGGGAGATGAAGGGGCCTGAAGGTGGTGCTTGTGTGGGAGGAGAGGATGACCTACAACACAACAGAGAGAGAAAGAACCTAAGCGTTAACAACAAACACACAAAGGAACATGAGGATGAAAGTCGTCTTAATTATCCTGACATTCTCAACGTGATGAGGGTTAGTTTGGGTTCATGGTGTGAAGAGCAAGAAATGTGCATGTTTTTATTATAAATATACTGTGCAAACTATTCTGAACACATGAAGAGATGTCCGGTGTTACCTTGGAAATTAAAGGATTGTGATGGTTTACATATATGTGCTTAATAGGCATGAGAATGACTGGACAGGACTACGGTGGCCAACAAGGACAAAAAGCTGAAACTCAAACGTTCTGCAAGATTTTCAGAGCAAATTTAAAAACACGTACAAAAGAGTTAAACCAGTAAATAAAGGGAAATGTGCTGCACGTTGAAACGATGTGAAGCTTTTAAAGTAAAAATTAAAAGATGTGTGTCTAACATGAGTCTGGTCCTGCTGGAGGTTTCTGCCTGTTAAAGGAAGTTTGTCCTTGCCACTGTAACTTGCTAAATGCTGCAAAGTGCTCTGCTCATGGTGGATTAAGATGAGATCAGACTGAGTCCTGTCTGGAAGAGGGGACTGAATCTGATCCGGTCTTGATGTGTTGGAAACTGCCTGCTACATACTACAAAGTATGTACTGCACACTTTGTCTGAAGGTAGTCTGTAGTATGACTGTTCTGCAGGATCTGGTCTGCAGGATGCTGGGTCAGCCGTCGCTGCATTTCCAGTTTCAGAAAGTGGAAGTTAACACCGTCCGAGCTGATAGAGAAACTGCTTCTGTAGCATCACTTATGATGACATGAACAGTTACCTGTGAGATGTGTGTCGCTCATAGACTGTATGAATAATGGATGTAGTATCTGTGACGTCACCCATCTGTTTCTGAGGCGCTGTTTGGAGACCAATCGGCGGCGGCAGCCATATTTTTATTTTACTTAACCAGATGAGTCTCATTGAGATCAAGACCTCATTTAAAGGGCGACCTGGTCAAGAGGTCAGCAGCACACGTCAAAATAAACAACATGGAGCATATATATACAGACAGTATGTAGAAGCCATCAATCATTTAAAAGTGCAACTTATTTTCAAGTGAAGTTCAAATTGTGATTACAAAACAGCATGTAAAAACACAGGCACTGTTCTGGGGTCTGTCTTTCATTTAAGATGGACCTAAAGGTGTCCAGTGAGATCAGATTGCTGCTGTTGAGTGACTTTCCTCGCCAACAGCTGCAGTGTTCCCGCCTGTCAATCAAGTCAGCTGTGCCTCTCATTGGAAGACTAGTAATCTCAATATCTATGAAATTACAGCGTTATGAAATTGAAGCCAAAGCTGAAGTGTTCAAAACTGCAGTTTATGGAGGATCCACTAGAGGCTGGCTCTGGAAGTACAGGAACCCACATACACACCCATTCAAAGAGCCGATCTTTACAGCAGAAATAAACATGTTTACAGTCTGGTTCAAAAGACCAGTGGAGTCTGGATAGATCATTTCTGGATCGGCTCTCACTGTGAGGGGGTGAATTTATTTATAACACGATCATTTCAAAGATATTGAGATTACTAGTCTTCCAATGAGAGGCACAGCTGAGTTGATTGACAGGCAGGAACTCTGTAGCTGTTGGCGAGGAGGCTCAAAGCCCCGCCTCTTTACCTCACACTCACTCAATAGTAGTTATGTTGAGTTCAGCATTTCCAATATGGCCGCCGCCGACTGGCTTCAGAACAGCACTTCAGAAACAGACGGGTGACGTCACGGATACTACGTCCATATTTATACAGTCTATGGTTCGGACCAGGAATCAACAAGTCTCTGTACAGGGGGCGCCTACTGCAGCTCCACCAGCTGATCCCTACTGAGCATGCTCTGTTTTCAAACGCACAGTATGTTCATGAGGAGTATTTTGGCTTCACTTTGTGCAGCAGAAGAAGGTAGAGACACATCGGCTATCTTTAAATGGTCAAAGAGGGTTACCAGAGTTCAGATACAGTTACCCTTCATCACTTCGGTCTAAGCAGCAGTCGTAGTCCTCATACTGATGTGTGTGTGTGTGTGTGTTACATGTTAAAAAGGTCACACAGCTTCTCCTCCCTCAGTCCTCCCTCTCTTATCCTTTCTCTCCACGTCACGACGTTTCTCTAGTTATTTCAATTCCATCACTCATCTCCGTCTCTCTGAGCCTCCCTTTGTCTCTCGCCTTTCTTACTGACTTCCCACTGTGTACACACACACACACACACACTCTCACACACTCTCTCACACACACACACACACACACACACACACACACACACACACACACACACGCACACACATACACTCTGAATTAGCCTTCAGCTGTGCTTACATACCAGCACATGTCCTGAAGGACTCCTTCTCGTTCTTTCTCTTCTCCTCTCCTGACTTTGATCAGGATTTATTTTCTCCTTTCTTTATGTTTATAACTTTTCCTCCCCGAGGTCAGACTCCTCTTCATTTCACTCTTTTGATTATTAATGATGTAATGTTGGATTAAAAAGCTTCAGTGTTCCCTTGTTAACTTGGATCTCTAACAGTTCAATCACCGTCTGTCTGAAGAGGTGAAACACTCTGCTCTGACTGAACGTCTCTTTTATATGGCGGTGACTGCACTGACATGTGAGCGTCTGAGGGTTTATAGTCAGAATAAAAACAGTGATTGTGCCCTCACTTTCTTAATTTGCACCCAAAACCCTTAGTATGGGAGGTAGAGCCTTCAGTGATCAGGCCCCTCTCCTTTGGAATCATCTACCAGTCAGGGTCCGGGAGGCAGACACCCTCTCTACTTTTAAGAGTAGGCTTCAAACTTTCCTTTTTGATAAAGCTTATAGTTAGAGCTGGATCAGGCTTGGACCAGGTCTTAGTTATGCTGCTATAGGCTTAGACTGACACACTGGGATCCTGTCTTTCCCTCTCTGTCCTCTCTCTGCCTGTCTCTCACTTTAACTCTTCCTGTCCCATTAAAGTTACTAACCATAGACCTTTCTGGAGTCCCTGAGCTCCCTTGTCTCGTAGGTTCCTCTGGATCTCTGCTGTAGATTCCTTTTTGGGGTCTGTTATTCATCCTTTCTTTCTTTCTTTCTTTCTTTCTTCTTTCTTTCTTCTTTCTTTCTTCTTTCTTTCTTTCT